>NC_056727.1:551090212-551225212 GCF_019279795.1 Protopterus annectens
ATATACACATTATATAAATATATACAGACACACATTTATATATCCAACACACACACACACACACACAAAGTACTCAAAGATTAAATATTTTCTAAAGGACCACCCACAATGAAAAGTTAAAATAAATTTAATAATAAAAGAACATGAAAATACTAAATCTCTAACAATAAACACCAGAGTTTCAATCACAGGACATATTAAAAACAGATGAACAGATTCACACAAACACAAAAAAGAAATGCTTAACTAATCTCACTATTTCCAGACTGATCTAAAGAATTACTATTCCCTCGTCACTTCCTATAGCAAGGCAAGATGAAGTAGATAAGGGGTCCTTCTCTGTCAGGTTCCAAAAACAGACTGCCATGAGACTTCAGTCTCCCCTAATATTAAAATATCCTTTTTAATGCTGGACTGCATAATGACATCACATACATCTGGTCATCTGACTTCTGGTTCCCATGCTACCCCCTCCCCCTTGGCTAGAAGGATTTAGCACATAATGTGTCAACACACACACACACACACACACACACACACACACACACACACACACACACACACACACACACACACACACACATACACACACACACACACACATACATACACACTTGCTAACATCTGCTGCAGCTCTTGGAAGTCGTAAAACAATTTCAAACTTCCATCCTTCCAAAGTATCAATTAGTTCACCCCAAAGACAACGCAGAAAGCCTCCTAGTTCAGACCTGGTCTCTGGCTGCACTGAGAACTGTAAGATACAATCTTTAAAGTCTAAGCCAGGTAATTTAATTTCAAACTATTTTCAAAGTTAGGTTGATTGAGATTAAACTTCTCTTCAGATACTGCCTGTTAAAACATGTACATTTAAACAGTTACAATAATATATGTATATTTATTTTCCTGTCCAGCAGGGCACACCGTTGGTACATTTTTAACACAAATGGCTTTACAAACACATTTTTCAAACACAAGCGGTGTCTAATCCCCTTCACTTATGTTTGGCTCAAAGAAATTGATTCTGCAAAGGTCTCTCACTGCAGTGACAGTTTTAACACCTCTGCAGTAGTGTGGGGGTAGGGGATTGTCAATGCCCTTGAACTACAAAAGAAAACCCCGAAAGAAAAAAGGCCTGCCTTCTAAGTATAGTGTAAAAGACGGTCTGAGCCAAACATAAATGAGGATGATTAGAGAGAGAAAAGAAGCAGTCCTTTTACAGAAGGTAAAGAAGACAACACTGACTCACATAAATCCCATTATACGTCAATACCATGGGAATACACAGTTACTTCCTTATGTATGGCATGAGTCATACAAAGCATTATGGGAAAGAGAAAGGGTTGAGGGAGAACAAGATCACACTGATGCATCAAGCCCCATTGTTAGCCATGTTGTGGAAAACCGGCTAAAACTATAAATAAATAAAGCACTTGGAATGATTCTGAGGTGTGTTAAAGTGAGTCAAGAAACAAATAGTGAAAAAAAAGCATTTGTTTTAGTTCTAGGGTGGAGTTTTTCTTTAAGAATACAGTAAAACTAGTATGAAATAATACAGTTAACAGTAATGAAATGCAGTTAAATTGCTTTAAAACAGTGCAAATGTGATAAATTAGCTCACAATCACAACATAAGAAAACAGCTTAAATTAAGCAGCAATTCAGCAGAACACTATCAATTTAATAAAGCTATCGACAAACAGTAACAAATGTGGCAAACTAAATGCAGCTGAACACGAGCAGGAAAATGAAGCGGAAAGAGGCACAATTTTTTTTTTTTTTTTTTTTTTTTAAGTAGAAAGTGAAGAGACAGAAGATAATTCAAGGTTAAGAAGCTAAAGGAGTGGGCCTTCACAACTGACCATATTATACTCAGCAGAATGAGCTGATGCAATCGGTGGGCCTTCACAACTGATCTCACTGCATTCAGCAGAATGAGCTGATGCAATTGGACTCTGAGGAGTGTCCAATATCAAATTTATAGTAGAGGCAGGCAACTCAAAAGCCACCAAGCTTTAAGACCACAATACCAGCTGGGCAAGTGGGGATACAAGAGCAGAACAGAGGTGAGGATTGAATTCACTAAAATCCAAAAAGTAAACCAGCAAACTGTGTGACTAAAATTATTAATTTATTCAGTAACGCAATGCACAAACAAACCGGTTTTGGCTGGGACACAACACAGCCTTCCTCAGTGTAAATCCAATCCATTTCAGATGGTCCTTTATACGTGCACTTAATTGAATCAAGTATGTGATTGGGTAATCAAAATTGTTCATTTAATCCAGGTAGATATAAACCACCCAGTTTAACTGGTTGTATAAATCTGAATTATATCAGCCAGGATTCAATACCTTTTTGTTAGGCCTGACAGAGCATGTCCTAACCAATAATGTATTTTTCTATCAGGAGACATGCTATTGGCAAATCAAGGGGACAGCCAGGGGGGCATCCTTTTCCCCCATTTATGCTGACCAGGATGCCCCCATTTATACTGACCTTTTTTATGACCTTTATTGAAGAACAACTAATCTACGATGCAGGCCATAATCTGTATCTGACAGAGACAGACATATGGAGGCGATATTTGGATGATTGCTGGATGGTATGGAGGTTGGATGTGGAATATTGGTCTGAATTCATTGACTATTTAAATGAAAACAAATGGGGTCTACACTTCACGGTTAACTTTGACGGGAACATCATTACTTTTCTTGATGTTTCCATCTCTAGAAAACCAGCTCACACTCTGTGTACTGAAGTTTTCCGGAAGTATCCCCGATATAACACCCTCCTCCATGCATCCAGCTTTCATCCACCCCATACAGCCAAAAACATCCCCAAATCCCAATACATTAGACTGAGACGTATTTGCTCTAAGGATTCTACCTTTCAGGAATACAGAAAGGATCTGACTCACAGATTCAGGGATGGGATATCAGATGGGACATGCTCTACAGACAAGCAATTGGGCTAATACATTTAAGAGGGAAGACCTTTTGATCTACAAACAACAGGAGCAGCAAAGTGCACCTATAAGATTGTGACCACATAGTAGGAATTCAGATTTGTTAATCAACAGTGTACAGAGACACTGGAATATTCTACAGAGTGATCACATTCTAACTAATATTCTACCAGACAGATGTTATTTTTCATTTTGTAAGGGTAGAAATCTAGCCTCACATTTGAGCCATTACAAATATTCACATTCCAGGACACCAAATCAGGAGGTACAAACTACAATAACGGGTGAGTTGCTCACAGGATGCTACCCATGTGGGCATTGCACTCACTGCAATAAGGTTTTTAAGTCCAAACAATTTACAAGTAAGAACTGTGGCACAGTTTATGATATTAATATTTTTGCCAATTGCAGTAGCAAATGGCTGATATATTTAGCTACATGCAGCTGTGGCTCCTTTTACATAGGACAAACTTCACGACCATTAACTTCTGAACATACCAGTGACATGAAGAATAAAAAAACAAGCAGTGCTTTATATAAACATTCATCTGCCAAGTTTAGTTTCCTTGTTATAGATATCATGAAAGGGAATAAATCCAACAAAGTGGAGTGTCATTCCATTCTTGACACAAAGGAGCAAACATACATTGTTAAACTGGGTGGTTTACCCTCCACCTGGATTAAATGAATAATTTTGATTACCCAATCACATACTTGACTCAGTTAAGTGCATGTATAAAAGACTATCTGAAATGGATTTGATTTACACTGAGGAAGGCTGTGTTGTGTACCAGCCGAAACCAGTTTGTGCATTGCATTACTGAATAAATTTATGATTTTAGTCTCACAGTTTGCTGGTTTACTTTTTGGATTCTACACTGCCAAGCCGTGCAATTGCCTTTTGTGCAGGGGGAACTCTTCTGATGTAACACACACTCTTCATTCCCTGCTGGGGGTCTGTGAGACTGGTGTGAGCTGCATGTCTTCATCTGCAGCTCACGGAAAAGGAATATATATTTTTTTCTGATTGGAAGTTGGATTTATTCTATCTTTTTTATATGTGGCTATATACATGTTTTTTCACCGAGGGTCAACAGTCAAGGTCGGTTTTGTGGCAGCGGAATCATTCTTTGTTATATGAAGCAGCACAGCAGCAGAAGTAGAAGCTATGCATTTACGAGCCTTCATTTCTCACCATTCTCTACTCAAGCTTCAACACCAACTGACTTTTCTTGACTATGAGTAAATGAAAACAGCCTTTTTCAGGCATTTGGCCACATTTCCTTCTACAAACTTTTGTTTGCTGTGGAGGGGCGGCATTTTCAGCCTAACAGTCTTTTTAACTGTCATTTTCCATTTTTGGATATTTTCAAGCTAATATATTGGGCTGTTCATGTTTGGGACAAAACGACAACATTTGGTCATTGTTCATACTATTTATGAGTCCCTGGGTGACTTTGGGGGATATGTATTGTACAAACAAATTTTTGACTAACTTTTTGGCTTCTCGACTGCCATTTTATCATCACGACCAACAGTTTGGTGAAGAACGGAGTTAATTTGGGGCAATAAGGGCTTCTTTGGAATTCAACAGGTCACATACATTAGTTGCCAATTATCATTTTACCTTCACTACATTGGGATAAACAGGACTTTGGACTTTTAACTGTATTCCTATACTGACTATCAGGAACGCTCATGCAGTGGGATAAGAGTGTTTGAGAGACTAATTTGGGGCTTGCATATTAAATCACAGTCCGCTTCAAATTTTGGACATTATAACAGTTAAATTGCTGTCCATAACTTATATTGTAATTTTGAGGGGTTTTCATTCCAAATTGTATCTGCTCAGATTACTTATGTTATAATTAAGTGTTTTTGTGTTATAACATACAAGTTTCCACTAAATCATTGTTCTAGGGGCAGTCATATTTTCTGATCAACGGGTCAAGTGGCTTGATTTGATTTATGTCAGCTAGAATAACAATTTGATCATTATTTTGAAGCACTGAAGTGTTTCAAATTAAATACGACTGTGATTATAGTATGGTTCAGGTTTTTAAGAAAATATGTGTATCTGTTTTGAATAGGCTGTATTTGTGTTTACTTTCCATATACACCTGTCTACCTAGTCTTTACAACACATTTAGTGAAAGCAGTAAACTACACAAACAACTTGGTTTTACAGCACAATACAGTTTAGACAGGAACAAATAGCACTGATACATATAATTCTATTCCACTTAGCCCCTTGTCAGATTACTGATACACATCTAAGAATTAGGGGCAAGCATTATTCCTATGTGGGGGAGCCTGTCATACAAATATTTAAATAAATGTTAACAGATCAACAGGCCAGACTTCGGTTATCTACTACGGTGGATACGGACATCATACATCATTGATTTATACAGTTTTGTTGGATGTCCCCCAGGCTTCTCAGGCTCAAACCTTTACTCTATTTTTAACATTGGATCCTAGGTTATTGGATTAAGGGGATTTTGAATTGCTTTTGGAGTGCCCCATCTCAAACTTCCATTTGGGGGTCTTCAACTGACAGACCATTTAAATTTTATTTAAATTTTTATCTATGATCAGGCTTTTTGACCTGTTATTGATATTTTGTGCCTAAAACATTGGGCTGATTAATATTTAGACCAACAACCAAGTACCCTACGGACTAAAGGCTGGCCATGTGTATGTCAGTCAGTCCATTATTGAATGGGCGTAGCACTGCCCTAAAGATAAAGTGGGTCACAAGACCAAAATTAAATACTGTATTCAAGGCAGGTACAGGGGGGCTATTATTGTTCATTCTATTTTGTTATTAATGTAAGTACCAAATATAAATTGGACTAATATATGGCTTAGCATTGCTATTATATCTAGCAAGGGCTAATACTCCCATCAAAAATTTTTTATATATATTTTTTGAATAATTTACCAAGTGCTTTTATAAGTTTCCAGGGAACAAGAAACTAATTTCTATAGGTTTGCTGGTCTATTTATATTAATACCTAGAATTAATAAAAAGTTTTTTCAAGTAATATATTGCACCATAATGGAATTAACAAAAATATTAACGCGTTTGTCAGCTGACAGGGAGGACTTGGGAGTTTTTGGATTGGGTAATACAAACAATAATGATCCAAGTGGCATAGCCCTAGGCCAGGAGTCTAGTTTTGGTTTACGTTATGATAAACTACAAAAGAGCATGAGATCTCTCGGATCTCATGTCTGGCATTCTAAACTCTTTAAAGCATACATGGCCAAAGGAATTACACCCAGGGGACTACGTATTACAACACAAACCATTAGTCAATGAGGCTGATGATGAGCTAAATAAACAACGGACGGACATCCAACAACAAACTACTGCTACGGGTTTCGTTCAAGCCTTGGCTAAATTTCACGACAGAGTCACTGATCGGCAGATTGGGGAAGTCACCAAGTTATGTTCTGATGCACAGACATATGAAGGACAGTTCTTCTTTACTAGTAATTTGAACAAACTGGCCAAAGACTTAACTGGTCTTGAACAATTGAAAACCAGGAAGATCGAAACATTTCAGAGGGACCGAACGGACTATCAGCTTGGTAACCTTTTCAGTATTAGTAAACAGGTTAGATTTTTAACGAGCAAAAACGAACTCCCAAAAGGAAACGACCAAGGTCGATTTTGAAAAAGCGACCTATAGATACAGGATCAGCTACTGAAGATCCGTCTTCATACATAGATACAGACATGCAATACACCTGACTCACTTACCCCCAAGACGGCATATAGTTCGGCCCCTTTATGCCCAAATACAAAACAGCAGGCAGAAAACATGCAAGAAATAAACACAGATGGGCTTTTGAAACTAATAACTCGGAAATAAAACAAAATGTCAATGTTTTGAACATTTCTGATGCAAGTTTGTCTACTACACAAATTAAACTTCTCAATACCGGTTTCAGTTTTATTCCTGGCTTCATAGTTACGGAGGATCTTCTAGCACAAGATGTAATGTCACTTTGTAGACTTATAAACCTTAGATTGCATTTTGAGGACTCTACTGACTTTGGTGTGGAAAATTAATTTATTTATCATAAATCAGGGTATATGCCTCCCATGAATCCTACAGTGCATCAATTTCAAAGTAGTGTTCTCAAAGATCTATACCATCACAGGAGTGAATTTACTTATAAACAAAATAATCACTCAAAGATCGAAAGGGAAGAATTAACCTAACTACAGAACAAAGACATTGTCATTCTTTCTGCTGATAAAGGTGGGGCCGTAGTGGTAATAAACTGGCTCCAATATGATTCAGAAGTCAAAAGACAACTTCAAGATGGGCGGTGCTACTTGGAAATGCCCCTGGACCCCACCTTTAGGTTCAAAAAACAGAGAGACGAATTTTTATCACTAGCTAGGGAAGAAGGCATCATTAGTGAGAAGGTTATGCAACATCTTACTATTAAAGATCCCATGAGTCAATACATTTATTGCTTGCCTAAAATATACAAGGACCCTGTTAAACCACCTGGGAGACCAACTGTGCCTGGCAGAGGCTCTATCACTGAACCATTGTCATTATTTCTTACTAAACAACTTAAACCTTTATAGCAGTGGGTCCGATCACACATACAAGACACCACAGAATTTCTGAAAATTATTTCAGACACCCAACTTGAACCTGAATGGTTGATGTGCACTTTACACAAACATCCCTCATGCTGCTGGGTTAAAAGCCACTGAATACTGGTTGTACAAATCTGAATTATATCAGCCAGGATTCAGTACCTTTTTGTTAGGCCTGACAGATCATGTCCTAACCAATAATGTCTTTTTCTATCAGGACACGTGTTATTGGCAAATCAAGGGGACAGCCATGGGGCATCCTTTGCCCCCATTTATGCTGACCTTTTTATGGCCTTTATTGAAGAACAACTAATCTACGATGCAGGCCATAATCCGTACCTGACAGAGATAGACATATGGAGGAGATGATTGCTGGATGGTATGGAGGTCAGATTTGGAATATTTGTCTGAATTTATTGACTATTTAAATGAAAACAAATGGGGTCTACACTTCACAGTTAACTTTGACACGAACGTCATTACTTTTCTTGATGTTTCCATCTCTAGAAAACCAGATCATACTCTTCTGTACTGAAGTTTTCCGAAGTATCCCCAATATAACACCTTCCACCATGCATCCAACTTTCAACCGCCCTATATAGCCAAAAACATCCCCAAATCCCAATACATTAGAATGAGATGTATTTGCTCTAAGGATTCTACCTTTCAGGAATACAGACAGGATCTGACTCACAGATTCAGGGACAGGGGATATCAGATGAGACATGTTCTACAGGCAAGCAATTGGGCTAATACACTTAAGAGGGAAGACCTTTAGATCTACAAACAACGGGAGCAGCAAAGTTTGGCACCTATTAGGCTAGTGACCACTTATGGTAGGAATTCTGATTTGTTAATCAACAGTGTACAGAGACACTGCAATATTCTACAGAGTGAACACATTCAACTAATATTCTACCAGACAGATGTTATTTTTCATTTCTTAAGGGTAGAAATCTAGCCTCACATTTGAACCATTACAAACATTCACACCCAAGGACACCAAATCAGGAGGTACAAACTACAATAAAGGGTGAGGTGCTCACAGGATACTACCCATGTGGACATTGCACTCACTCACTACAATAAGGTTTTTAAGTCCAAACAATTTACAAGTAAGAAATGCGGCACAGTTTATGATATTAATATTTTTGCCAATTGTAGTAGTGAATGGCTGATATATTTAGCTACATGCAGCTGTGGCTCCTTTTACATAGGACAAACTTCATGACCATTAAGACTGAGAATTTCTGAACATACCGGTGACATGAAGAATAAAAAATCAAGCAGCGCTTTATATAAACAGTCCATAAAACATTCATCTGCCAAGTTCAGTTTCATTGTTACAGACATCATGAAAGGGAATAAATCCAACAAAGCATAGTGGCATTCCATTCCTGACACAAAGGAGAAAAAATGGATTGTTAAACTGGGTGGTTTATTTCTACCTGGATTAAATGAACAATTTTGATTACCCAATGACATACTTGATTCAATTCAGTGCATGTATAAAAGACCATCTGAAATGGATTTGATTTACACGGAGGAAGGCTGTGTTGTGTACCAGCCGAAACCGGATTGTTTGTGCATTGCATTACTGAATAAATTTACGATTTTTTAGTCGCACAGTTTGCTGGTTTACTTTTTGGATTTTGGATTCTACAGTGCCAAGCCATGCAATTGCCTTTCGTGCAGGGAAAACTCTTCTGTTGAATTCACTAAGCCTAAAAAACAGTTGCACAGTTTAAAAAGATATGCAGCAAATATTGTTTGGTACTGTGTCAAATGCCTTTGCCAGGTCACAAGGTATACATATGAACTGTTTTGAACTGTTTTGCCCTCATCCATGGCTCCAGTGACTCTCTCGAAGAAATCCACCAAGTATAGTAAGGCATGACCTGTACCAGATAAAACCGAAAGGTCAAGGGTCCATTGAAGATGTCCTAGGTCTTTATCAGGTCCACAATAAATTCTTTCCATGACAATGCATACAAGATTAATCAACCGTGTGGGTCTGTAGTTCCCTGAGTCTGCTGATGGTCTGCCTTTGTATAGAGATGATAGCTGCAGTGCTCCATTCCCTAGGGATGAAATCTGTCTGAAGGCTGTGGTTGAAAAGAGATTTTAGAGGGCCTGAAAGGTTGTGTTTCAAGCTGTTTAAGAGGCATCCTGGGATATTATCAGGACCCACTGATGCAATGTGTTTAGCTATGGAGAATGCAGCGAGGACTGTTCTGCAATGATAACTGGGGGAGAAATGGTAGAGGGGGGATGGAGGTAAAACTGGAGCCAAACTTAAATCGGCCAACAAATTTGCTATGTCCACTGGTTCTGTATATGAAGTTCCATTTACAATTAGTTCAGCACACTGTTGGGTGCTCCCTTTAAGGTTGTGTACATAACTGAAAAACAGCTTGTGGTTATTCTTCACCTCAGGAGGTTATTTTTGCCTTAAAGTTGGCTTTGGTGGACTTGATTAGTTCCCAGAGTTGCTTTTGAGACTGATGAGGGCGCATTTTTTTGTATTACATCTTTTGGATATAGAAAATGCTGTCCAAAAACACAATGGGCTTTCTTCTGTTGTACAACTTATTTATACTGTAGGTCCACCAAGAAGGCTCGTTTTTGAGTTTGTCTTAATTTTGGTTTGGTACTTCTATTTCTATGCAGTTATTTTACATGCTTGTATAGGGTTTTCATAAAACCTTTGGCAGAGGCTACCGTGTTCTCTGAGTTTGGGGAGGAGCCTTGGAATTTAGCTATGCCTTCTCTTATTAGGAGGTAGTTAGCCTTGGAAAAGTTCTTAAAGCATCTGGGGTTTGCAGAGAGTTCAGCCCTTACATTTATTTTAAGGGTTACTGCTTTCTGATCTCATCTGATTTGATCAGTGATGACATTACACAAGGAGGTGTAACATAGGTTCACAGATTATTACTAGGCTAAGTGCCCTTGTGGGCCACTTTAAGCCTAGCCATTTACCCCATATCAGAATCAAACCCTATACCTTGTGTTTGAAAGGCAGACACCTTAACCATTATGCCAACCTCCTACCCTAAAAAAATTTTTAAAAAGTGTGGGCTAGGCACACTAGAAGAAAAGAAACATAACAGTTTGTTAACTTAAACTCAGGGAACTGCGTGAACGCAGTCCCCCACTACCATAAATTATGCAGTTGCATTTCCCACATTTGGGGAAATCACAGGGGTCAACCCAACCAAAATCTGCAATGGAAGAGCCTCACCCTGGAGAAACCACCTTCTTGATCATGGTATTCCCCCTGCCAGGTAAGTATGCCTCATACTTAGCAATAGCAAATCCCAGATACTTGCACCCCTAACAGATGTGCAGACTAGCTGTTCCAAAGTGTCTGCATTGACAAAATCCAGGAATCTTTGAGCATGCATGTTACTGGTTGTGCATATCCCAGTTTATGGTGGAATAGTTGAAATCACCCATGAATACAGTGTTGGGCTGAACTGCAAGAGATTCCAATACATTCAAGTATGTGGTATGTTTATCCTGGGTTATATGAGGGCCTATAACTAGCAAAGATATGGTATTGGACTTCACCCAAGGTTAGTTGGACATGCAGCAGCTCAAACATGTCATTGTTTGACCAATTTTGAGGTATGCATACTTTTTATGCAGACCAATGCACCTCCACCTCTTGTCCCTTCTTATGCAGCAGTTGGTCTAATGTGTGGAAAAGCATTATAGCCTTGTACTCTCCACGGCTTTAAGTCATATTTCAGTAATGGGTTGGGAGGCTTTAATTGCAGTTAACTACACAACAACTGGTTACCAGAGAGGAGAGAAGTGGTTGAACTACTTCGCATTTTTGGTGAAGTACATTTCACTAAACAATGTAGCAGCTTAGTAAAACAAGACTTCAAGCCGTATTTGGACATTTATTAATTTACTGACATTTGTTTACCAGGATGGTCGGTCTGAGTCAAAACAAACCAGTTTTCATCAGAGGCCCAGGGAGAAAAGCTCCAAGATACATACCTTAATCTTCAAGCAAATAACAGTGAATATAACAATATACAAGAGAAACGTAACAGATACAATACACAAGAGAAACTGTTACAAACAGACAAGTCAGTATTTCAGCATTTGTAGGGGAAAACGCAACATATGAACATACAACACACATTATACAATATGGCCTTAACATATTAGCACACTGCATGTTTAGATTTTCGCTGATACAATCTGTATTAAATATGTTGATACAGTTTTAGTGTGTAGTTGAGATGTTAACCAATTTGTTGCAATATACAGGAGGAATGGATTATAAGAAAAAGTGGACATAGATAAGAAAAAGGGTGGGTTATTATAGGAGAAGAATATTAGAGGACTGTTAGCCAAACTGTAGGTAGCGTTAGATGAAGAAAAGAGTATGAGAGACAGCAGGGAGGCAGTGTGTGTAGACAGGGGGTGGGACAGAGAGAGTGGGGGAAGAGATTAGTCAGGAGCAAAAGACACAGCAAGGAATTTTTTAGATGCTGTTTTAGGGAGTTAAAGGCTATTAGATCAGGAATACTTCTGGTAGACAAAGGGAGTGAGTTCCACATTTTAGCAACAGTGTGGGAATAAGGGCTTGGTCTTTTTTTTTTTTTTTTTTTTAGGTTCTGGAGATGGCGAGAAGCTTATCCTCAGACCCAAGGGTTCTCTGTTGGGGATGTAAGGTTTGAAAGTGTTGTTCTGAGCAGGGCAGGCTAGGGGCTTATTATGTTGCGTGCCATTATGAGTTGTATATAGAAGAGAAGATCGGTGAGTTCTAGCCAGTTTAACATTTTTAAGAGTGCTCAATGATGTATGCTAATTTGGAGTCTGTGGCAAACTTTGTAACATGGTTTTAGCATTGTCCCATTTTGGATCTAATGGAAATATGTAGGTTGGAAAGAATAGAGGCACCATACAGAAGGGAAGGTAGTAAAAAAGTTTTAGCAAGGATTTTTTTGTTCGTTGAGATCAAAGTTTCTCTGTAGAGGACACCAAGTTTCTGAATTTTTTTTAAAAATCTATTTAGACATTGAGATCGAACTTTAACTGATGACTAATGCCACCTAGTAGTTCAGTGTGGTTTACTACTTCAAGAATGGTATTGTCAACAAAGTGAATTTTTAATTGATTAATGTCTAGAGATTTTGTGGTAGGAAGTGAAGGAGTTTAGTTTTTTGGGGTTTAGGAATAGTTGATAATCAGTAAGCCAGGATTTGAATGCAGATAATGCTTGTTGTGCGATGGGTGAGAACCTGGAGAAATGGAAAAATGCAGATAATAGTGGAATCATCTGCATACTGAACGAGTTGTCTGGTGGACAAAAAGCAGTGCTTAGGTCATTTGTAAACATACTGAAGAGTACGGGTTCACTGAATGAGCATTGAGGGACTCCATTTGGGTTGTGTAGAAAGGGGGAGATTTCATTTAGCCACTTTACCTGCACGAATGAAAACAAGCAGTAACTGTGGAACCGTTTTAGGGTGGTATCGGTAAGGTCTAGGTTTGACAGCTTGTCTCATTACATCTGAGTGACGCCTCCAGGTGCATCTGCAGCTAACTCCTACTGACACTTCTAGAAATCAAATATTGCTGGTTATAATTCCATCAATAATTCCAAAACCATGCTATGTAAAAGGTTTTAAAAGATTTCATCTTAAAGCGTACACAATAGCAAATAACTGCATTAATATTTGATGTCTGTCTTTTGCATGTAAATAGATATTAATTGCTGTTTTTAGGATATTAATTTATACAGATATAATTCACATTTTTCTAATTATCTCAAAAAACAAGTAACACGGACAAAACTCCTTAGCTCGATATGAACGCTCTAGTTTAGATTAAGAAAATGCTGCTGACAGTATGTAACTTGTGGCTGCTGAGATATTGTAAGTTGATACAAAATATTATAAATTATATAGTTACTGTTTACTGTGACTTAAAAATTTTGGTTCAAGACCTAGTACCTAAAGAATACTACCACTATAAAAATAGCTTGTGCTGAAGAGTTTGCAGTTTACCTTTACTTTCATAATACTTACGGTTCCAGAGATATAAACATTTGTTTGGAATGTGAGGACATAATTTGGTTCTTTGAAAAGGCTTAGGCTCCGCCGATTGAAAGTTACAGTGCAAACTTCCTGAGCTCCATTGGAGTGGAAGGGTTAAGAGTATGGAATGTGAGACTGTCAGATGCATTTGAAGGTTTGAGAAATACTGCTGATACAAGGTTAAATGTGTCTCTAGTTCTGTTTAAAGATTCAGTGAAGGACAGCAGAGCTGTCCATATGCTGTGTCCTGGATGGAAGCCATGTTGGTTGTGTGTTGGAAAGCTGTTCTGTAGTAGGTATTTCATTAGTTGTTGTTGAATGAATTTTTCTAATATTCAGGAAAAGGGAGATAGAATTGCTACTGGTTGGAAGTTGTCCAGGTCAGTTGATTTTCCACTTTTGAGTACAGGGGTGAAGTGGGGCATTTTCCATATCTGTGGCACTAAGCTTCTGAGATAGATCTGTTGAGCAAGATGCTGATTGCGTAGGCAATGCAGTCAGCAGCTAGTTTAAGGTATTGAGGAGGGCAGTCTGTCTGCAGAGGTAGAGCAGGGTTTAAGTTTTAGCAGAAGACTTTTTATGAGGCTTGTAGGTTTTGGTTGCAAGGAGAACTTGGTTGAATTATCAGAAAGGAGTTTAGGGTTGCAAAGGTAGAGAAAGTCAGGACCATCTAAGGAGCACTACTAAGAGAAGTTATGGAGAAAGAGAAGGAACTGGAGTTCGGGGTACTGGAGATCAAATTGGATATGGATTGTATGAAGTGGAAGTTAAAGTCTTTGGCTACATAAGGAGAAGTCAGTTTTCAACTGCATTTGTACTTGCTGCCTGCATTTTAAAAAAGTAGTTTTTGTCTTGTATTGCATTACTTAATTGTATTTAGCTTCACACTCAAGTGCGATAGCAGTTTCTATACTGTGTTTTTTTTTCTGTTGTATCCGTTACATTTTTGAAAAATAAATAAAATAAAAAATGTTCCTATTGCCCACCTTTCGAAGTTAGCAAAGTCCAGTTTTCAGATATTTGCTGGTACCTGGACTGTGTTTAAGCTTCTGTGTTGCCCATAACTTACTTGAATAGAAGGAAGTTAATCTGTTCACCAGTGAGAGTGGGGAGCTTTGAACAGCCTACTTGTCCTTGGAGGAGTGGTTTCAGCCCAGAAATTGTAGTCTTATTGGCCATTTTGGGCTAATTTCTATCCCTTTTATCTTTCTGATATAAAAACGCATTTGTGCGGTTTTGCGCATATCACAGCGGCAGTTAGCTAGGGTTAAACAATCTCCGGCTCCACAGAGTCTGCTCTTCAGTTTTTCCCTTGGTACTAGCCAGTTCTTTCAGTTTTAGCACTCAAATCAGTGCTTTCAGACCCGCACTTGCTCAAAAAGTGACAGAAGCACTAACTACAGTAATCGATCCTCCACATTTGTTGTAGGGAAAAGTCCAACTACTCTTCCCTCACCAGTTTAACAAGAAAAAGTTCAACCCATTCAGACGAACTAGAAAAAGTTCCTCAACCCATTCAGGCATGTCCAAAGGCCAGTTACCAGTGTATTCTCCTCTCCACCTGATGAATCTGGGCATCCTGAACCAATGTCACAACTGCCTTATGTATTCAGACGACCCTCTCCACCTACCACGACACCCAAATCTGCGAGAGATGCACTTACACAGCCAAACTTGAGGCAAAGCTCTCTCCAGCCACGACTGGAATAGACAGTCAAAAGGAGAAGGAATCAGCCTGCAATACTACACACAGACCCGCCACACCTGCTACTGCAAATCTTACACATAGATACACAAAGACATACTCTGAAGCTCTAAACAAAAATCTGCGGAAACAACATAGACCTCCGAAGCAGACACGCAAGCAACCTCCACCCACAAACACATCGCAACAGACACAACCTCCAAAACCAGCGTGCCACACAACCACAGCCCATAAGGTATAACATCATACTCAACACACTTGTATTAGGGGACTCCATAGTCAGATACACTGATGCCCCACTCACTAGGCTGGACAAAGAGAAGGTTACTGTCAGCTGCCTATCGGGTGCCAGAATCCGCCACATCACGCAGGCACTCAGGTCACTCCATAACCAGTACAAATATGACTATGTCATTGTCCATGTTGGTGTGAATGACCTGAGAAGTACCTCCCTGGACTACATAAAGAGAGACATGGAAGCGCTCTGGCCCCGAGTAGCATCTTACTGTCACCAAGAATGATACCTCAGTACAAAGAAAAAATGATAAATTTCAACAATTGGCTAAGCTTCTGGTATCATTCAAAGGGGATCTGGTATCTGTCTGCCTGGGATGACATGCTCGACAAACTACGATGCTTCGCCAGAGATGGCTTGCACCTGTCTCCCCGGGATTCAGGATACTGGCCAAGGCTCTTGCCACCCTCATAGCGCCTTTTTTAGGCAAGGCTCAAAAGACAAATCCACCACCGTAATAAGTTCTAGTGACAAAAAACTGAGGGTAATGCTGCTCAACGCCAGGAGTTTAAACCTCAAAATGCACTCCCTCAAGGCTCTTCTCAAAATGGAGAACATAGATATTTGTGCAATAACTGAAACCTGGTTCAGGGCTCAAGAGAACATCCCAGCGATTCCAGGCTACAACTCATACCACACATTTCGGCCACAAAACCTGGACCGAAACACTAAAGGAGGTGGCGTATCCATATTCATCAAGGATAACCACACCTCCAGACTAGTTGCAAAGCACGATGCCTCAGAGATCATCCAAGTACAACTGACAATGGGCAAAACTGCAATCCAGACTGTAGCTTGCTACAGACCACCTTCCCTACCCCAAGACCCCCAACTCCTTGTTCCTCGAGATACTGGAAAACATGAGAGTTCAGCCAAACACCTTAATACTGGGTGACTTCAATTACCCAAACATCAACTAGGAAAACTACTCAAGTACAAATACCTTTGCCCAATGCTTCCTGGAATATATTAACTCAAATGCCCTGGACCAGCTTTATCAACACCCTCAAAAGGGGTAACAATATACTGGACCTGGTCATCACCAACATGGGGGACAAGTGCTCCATACCTGAAGTAAATTCCTCGTTTGTTAGATCAGACCATAAACTCATCACCCTCGATATCCACATACCCCCCCCCCCCAATGGAAACCACAGTGAAAAACTTCTCCAAAGCAAACTTTATGTTACTTAAGACAGAGGTGGCAAACTTCGTTACTCCCATGCAGAATCACAACTTGGTTGAATCTGCTGTAGCCTACACAGAAGCACTCTACAAGCACTTGCATGAGTGCATGGACCGTGCTATCCCAAACAAAACCGAGAACCATTCCTCCAAAAAAGGAAACCAGTCTGGTGGACCCCGGCCATAAACAAGCTGTATAAAAGAGGGAAGAAATTATTACCAAAAAAAAAAAAAAAAAAAGTAAAAACCCAGGAAGGGAAGAGCTCCCTGACAAACCTCAGCAAAAAGCTAAGATCCCTTATTAAATCCTTAAAGGCGAGCTTTGAAAGAAAAATCGCAACGTACACCAAGGACAACCACAAAGCATGTTTTAGCTATGTCAATAACCTAAATGGCAACTTTCAGATCTGCTCTGAGCTACAACATAACTGTTCAAAATTCACAGAACCAACCGATATCGCCAATACACTGGCAGATAGGTTCAGTGCAAACTTTATCCATCTCTCACCCCCTAAAGGGCCCATATCTATACCAGAATATTGGGCTGCCCCCGTAATCTCAGACACCCAGGTGAGAACGGCACTTTCTGAAGCAAAAAACACAACATCCATGGGATCAGACAGCATCCCAGGCTGTGTGTTACATGAACTCCAAAACAAACTAACCCCCCCCTAAGTGCCATGTTCAACAACAGCCTAGCCTCAGGCTATGTGCCCATGGAGTGGCGCACGGCAACGGTCGTCCCGCTTCACAAGGGAGGAGCCATCACCGACCCTAGGAACTATCGCCCCATCAGCCTGACAAGCCTTGTCTGCAAAGCCATGGAGCACATTGTCATGGAACTCAAACAACACTGGGAACCTACAGACCCTGGACCCTACTAAGTTTGATTTCATAAAGGCAGGTCAGGTCTTCTAAACCTGGTTGACTTCAAGACAGTCACCAAAGCAATTGATGAGGGAAAGGTGGTCCACACGGCACACCTTGACCTTGCGAAAGCATTTGATACCATTCCCCACTCGGGAATTATAGATAAACTCACTAACCTAAATATAAACCCCTACACTACAAGATGGGTTGCAAACTGGCTCACGGACAGAACCCATACAGTGAAAATAGGAAACGCTAGGTCCGACTCCAAACCGGTGACAAGTGGAGTACCCCAGCGCCCAGTCTTGGGACCTCTCCAGTTCGGTATTTACTTCTCTGAGGTACAAGCAAACACAGGGGGACTATGGCTAACAAAGTTCGCAGATGACTGCAAACTGGGTGCCATAATAGAGACTCCTACGGACGTAGATATCCTTCAAAAGGGTCTCACTGAAACAGATACATGGTGCCAAAATCATGGCCTCAAGCTAAATGCCAAAAAGTGCATTGTCTTCCACTTTGGAAAAAAACAAGTACCTACGAATTACCACATAGGTGGCAGCTCACTTAACACAGAGTGTGATAAGAGACCTAGGGATCCAGGTAGACGGTAACCTCTCCTTCGATAACCACATCGCTAAGGTGGTTAGAAAATCCTTCTATATGGCCCACCTTCTCAAAAAGGGGTTTGCATCTAGAAAAAAGGAAGTTATTGTCCCCCTCTCTACTCATCACTCATTAGACCCATTATTTAGTACAATTCCCCATTTGGGATGTGCCTTACTAGACACCTGCAACAACTGGAGAGGCCTCAAAAATACCTCACCAAGAGGATAATGGGCCTAAAACAGATGCCCTATGCCACCAGACTAAAAAAAACTTCAACTGTACTCGGTTACATACCGGCTACTCAGAGGTGATCTCTGCCTGACATACAAGGCTATGTCAAACCCCAGAATTGCTGGAAATGCTCCACCTAAGGAAAACCCAATCTACCCGAGCTACATGCTCTAGGGACCTTAACCTGACCTCTACAATAAAGAGGACTTGCTGGAGGGACAGATTCGTGTCCCTCAGACTCCCCCTGCTCTGGAATAAGGTCCCTATATATGTGAGGCAGAGCTCCTCATTAGCGCTCTTAAAGAAGAATCTTAATGAGTGGATGGGGAACAGGAAATTCACCCCGGGAATCACTTCTGTGGCCCTGCTCGACAGAGGCGCAGGTAACTAAATCACATGGGAGGCGCAAGCCAAAACAATTTGGCTTGGATTAATTATGCCCTAGGGCCAATAACCTAATACCTACCTATGAAAGTAAGTGTTAAGTGTAAGGCAGAGGTCTTTTCTGTACCAGTGTTAAGTGGGGTTGAGATTGTAGGCCCAAATTTTTTTAGGGTTGGTTTTGTGGTCCTGTTGTAGGTGGGTATAGTACGACTGTTATCCTTGAGAATCTCTACTGCTTTTGTACTTTGCTTCCTGAAACCCCAGGCTTGATCCCTTTTTTTCCATCACATTTTTACAAGTGTTGGTTAGCCAAGGGACAGGATTTCTTCTAATTCTTTTAGCGTGGACTGGGGCCAGTGTCTCTACTATTTGTAGGAAGCTGCTGTTGAAGTAGCTCACAGCTTCATCTAGAAGGAGATGTTTTAGAGGTGCCCAATATATTTTATGTAGTTGTTCATTGAATTTGTCATGGGTAAAATTAGACAAATTACAGATAGATTTTACAGTGTGTGTTTTGGTAGTTGTACGTTGGCTCTAATGGCAGATGTGGGAAGGTGGTCACTGAAGGAGTTTGGAAGTGTGCCACACGAGTAAAAGTTAGTATGATTTGACACCAAAATCCAGACTAAGGTAGATTGTTGAGCGTAATCCTTACTGTGCGCCGTAGGGGAATTAATGAGTTGAGAATAACCATACAGGTTGATGCTGTTTGTTAAGAAGTCTTATGAGATGAATTTCCATTCCATGTTAACATCACCTAAAATAAGTCTCATGTTGGATAGTCCAGGATAGTATACATTTTCTACAATGGGAATATGTTCTCTACATTCCTTCACGTCAAAAATTATACAGATCTGTTTTGTGCTGTTAAGATTTATGAAGGATGAGCATTTTAGCGTTAGGGAATGTGGGGCTGTTGTTAGTAAATGCTGTCATATTAAGGGTGTTGGGGCAGAGCAGAGCTGCTCCTCCACCTTTCTTACAATTTCCGTCTAATCTAGTTATGCCGTAGTTGTGTGTCAATATTTCAGAGTTTTTATGGCAGGATTTAGCCAGGTTTTTTGTTAGGGCTAGGATGTCTGGTTTGTGCTAATCTATCCAAGCATAAAGGTGGGATATTTTATTGCATATGCCCCTAACGTTAAGGAACATAATGTTTAAGTTTCTTGGACATTTTCTAGTTTCTTGGTGAGTATTCGGGCCTGGCTTGAGGTGGATATCTCCAGATTGAAGTGATACAGTGATTAGGAAAAAAAATGTGTTGAGTTTTTTTTCGAGAAGTATATGCAAGAGGTGAAAAGCAAGGTTTGCTGTGTGGAGCATATAAGAGTTTTGGAGCTGAGCAATAGGAGAGGGTATAGAGAAATAATTGTGGGGAGATATCAGAAAAAACTACTAAGAGGAGACTGACAAGTGGTAGTTAAGGTATCAGATGAGGAGTAACTTGTTGCAGTTTGAGGGAGTAGTGATGTTATATGTGTGAGAATTATTAAGAGTTGTTAGACTGGTTAATAAAAGCATGTTGAGCGCATGGGATATGATTGAGAGGTACTACTGGTGTTAAAGGGGGAATGCGAAATGTTTAGGCAGTGGGGTAGTAGTTTACAATTGTCACTGTAGTTATATGTGGATGGTGTATCTTTAGGGATGTGTTGGGAGTTGGTTGGTGGAATACGGATTAATTAGTTGGATGTTCTCATCGGTTGTTCAGAATATACAGAGGGAGGAAAAGAGCAGGAAAAAGATGGCGTAATATCAGGATGCTGCTCTCAGACAAAAAAATAGAACGAAAACATAACCTAAATATCAATATATTAAAATAAGCTGTATTGACTTGGAAAAAAAGGCATTATAACTGAAAAGAGGGCCCAGGTGTGTGGAACACCAGTCCAGTTACCCATCTGTAAATTAGTCTGTTCCTTCAAATTTCTTTGGTATAGTAGAAATGTCTCCCCACTCTTTTTAGAAGCAGCTCTTCTTGAGAAGCCTCAGCTACATTTTTCTTCAGTTCACCTTCTGATTTTTGCAATTTTCATCAGCTCATCTGAACAGCTAGTTAAAATATATTCTATGTTTTCTAGTCATGTGTTATTTGACTGCATGATTTAACTGTTTCACATACTTTTAAACACCCACGTGCATCTGATTCCTTTTCTCTCTAAATTACTGGAAGGCATCTCTCCCGTCAATACTGAACTTTGAACAACTTTTTGTTGGACAGCTGCAAAATTCTTCCCAGCTAGAGTTTCTCTTCTTGTCTGACTTTTCTGTTTTTTTTAATAAATTTGTTCTTCTTTGTTGGCATCTGGCCATTATAATTACAAGCTAATGACTGAATTGTATCCAACTAGACAGCCTTAGTGGATTTTTGTTTTTTACAACTGCATTTTTCACATGGGGAGAGCTCTAAACAATCCAGTGATTAATATGCACCTATCCTGAGATTCTTCGCAAAGACAGAATCTTTGAACAAAGGTTTCATAGGCTTGATGACCCATGATTATTCTTTCTTCCCCAAACACACACCGACATTCCTGGTTAAGGTCAAATGGGAGGCCAAAAAAATGACTCTAGTCACAGGGTTATTTAAGGAGGTCACTTGTGGAATGTCTCACTGCCCATATCAACACTAACATAACAGACGCTAGATACTCTGATATAGACAACCCCTCCTAACTCCAGGCAACGCGATGTGTTAGCCCGGGATCCGTACAGATCCCCGAATGGCAACATCACCGAAACAGATTCGGCCACGCATACTTGCTCAAAAGTGCTTTTCACCGAAGAAGCACTTTCGCGCAAGTATGCCTGTTGCGGAGATCGCACTACAGTGGGGATAAGGGACAATTCCCTTTTCCCCACTGTAGTGCAATCTCAGAGTGAGAATATTAAAGTAGGGGGGGGTGGGGGTGCAGGAGGGCTTGCTCCCCTGTAAAAAACCATAAATGTAATGTATTTTGTTAAACACACTTTAACGAAAGTGCTTTTTTGGTGAAAGAGCTTTCGTTAAAGTGTGTTCGGTGATTGTGGATTCGGACTACTGAACTTTCGTTCAATAGTCCTAGATCTATTAGCCCACACTCAGTGAGGGGTTGATACAGTGACAGCTCAAGGATGCACCTACCAAATATAACTGTAGCGAAGAGACCTGTGCAAGACCAGGCACCATTATCATTCCATGTTACTTAAGTGTGCACCCCGGCACCCACAAAAACAGGCCATACCACAAAAACATCTTGTGTGAGGCCTGACTGTGACTACAAAATCGGGACTCCAATGGTGACCCTCCTCAGAAAAGGCCCTGATGGACCATATCAGAAGAGTCCTTGGCCATGACTGCAATTGCACAGGACAGCACCTACAGTAGGACTCCAATGGGCATGATGGTCACAGGTAAGCTTTAGTTACTCAGATGGAGGAGGACCAGTGCTTGCACTCAAAGCACACCAACACCACCTTGATAAATTGAAATAGGACAACTCTTGCTTACTTCTAAGGGGCCCCATCACCCAATCAGGCGGGATATGGAAGCAAGTGTAGTTTCATATGTCAGTGAAGGGGATGATGTGACAGGAGGGACCATCTCAGTGCCATTATGACCACCAGAAGGGTGCATGTGTCTGCTGTACATATCCTTTGCCTTCTCTAAGCATTATGATACATACAGGATTTTGCGAGAGGAGGGCTTCCTGCCCATGCTTATACAAGGCAATCTTAACTGCTATTGTCTGAAAAAGTAACCCCAAAGATTCCAAGCTCCTCTTTTTTTGAGCCAAAAGAACTTGAAATAAAAACAAGAGCACTATGGTGATGACATCTTTATAAAGCTTAAAAAACTTCCAAGGCTAAATACTCAAACAGTTAGAAATGTTCAAATGAGCAAATGCCACCCCCCAGGTTAACATCCAAGTACCTTAACTAAGGGGAAAGGAGTGTAAAAGCTGAATGTAACCAAAATCATGCCGACTAATCAACAGCAAATCTTGAGGGCAATGACACTGGAATGTTTCTGCTGAAAATCACTTTCAATTAAAAACACACACAGATTTCTCAGGAGGCATGTGCACCCCTATATTGTCATGCTTCCTGCTCTTTCATATCTTGCATATAAAACTTTCTCCAGATACACAACAGTTGGGAAACCATGTTTGTTGAAAGCATTTTTCAATGCAGCTATTTTGCTTGTTTGATACCCTAGCTTACCATCATTCAATCATCAGGTTCCCACAGAAATCAGGATGAGGTAGAGACTACTCTTCTATGTAGTGATAAAGCTCCATAGAGACTTGCACAGAGAACCCCATCAAATCTGTACCGGCCAGACAAATAAAAAAAGTTATGCAATCACCATAACATTCGACCTGTGTTGTCCACGTTCATTCTTCAACTACTGGGTTAGGATCAGACTTGGCCTCCTCTTCCAGACTGCGGAATCTTGAACTCTCAAGCACCTCCATTTATCCATAAGGCTCCACCAACCTTGCATACCTCAGATCTTGTTTGCTGTCCATAAGGCTAACAGAGCAAGAAAAAAATAGTAAAAGAATGGAAGTTGGAGCTCAAACTAGGAACAGAGGTTCCTCCAAAAGTCTTCAATTTCTCTAGGAGTAGGAAAGAAAGTAGGAGTAAGTGGGTGGGAAGTGGAAGAATAATGAAAGTGAACAACACAGATGGGACATTATGGCAAGTACATAACTTTTTAATATGTTGTACAATTTCAATCATTCCTCAACATTTGGGACACTGTCCCCAACTAGCTAAATCCTGGGAAAACTCTAAGGAAGAATACTGCGGAGCACAACTGAGTCAAAGGTTGCTCCTCCCTAGAACCCAGATCCAGTTTGTAATGAGCAACACAAGTAAAAGGATTAGTCCAAGCTGCAGCTGCACAAATATAATCCAAGCAAGTTATGGACAAAAAGACTAATGAAGTTGTCAGACCTGGTGGACTGGACTTTAGGTTGTTTTGGCAAGGGTAATTCCACTTTTTGATAAACAAAGGCAATACAATCAATCCGTTAACCATTTGGCCAAAGTAACTTGACAGTGATTTGCTAACAAAGCTAACAAAAGAACCGTCTTCCAAGAACAATGTTGCAAGGAAGCTGAAGCAGCAGGCTCAAAGGGTGCCTGAGTCAACCTCTCCAAAACAAAATAAACATCCCAGGGAGGAGGAACAGCTTTCTGGGAGGTCTAATAAGAAGGACACCTTTAAGAAATTGTTTGGCCTCAAATTTAGATGCTAAAAGATAAGATAAAGGCAGACAAGCAGAGATAGCTGATAAATGGGCCTTAATAGAAAAATAGCCCACACCAGCACACAAACACGCACACAAGAATCAAAAGAACATCCACAGTAAGCGGGTCCAGGTTACAGAAAAGACACCAAACAGAAAACCTCTTGCATTTGGATAAGTAGGATTTTCTAGTAGTAGGTTTACTGGTCTCCTGCAGTACCTTTAGCACACCCTCAGAAAAAAAAAAAAAGGTGTCCGATTGGAATCAAAATACGATCACCTACAGTGTAGGTTGAAGACTGGACAAGTGGGGATGGATAAGAGATGCCTTGTCTTGTGCGAGTAGCTCCACACTTTGAGGTAAATTGTGATGACCTTCCCTGGCTAAATGCAGAAGGAACCAATGCAATCACGGCCAAAAGGGAGTAACCAACAAGATTTTCGGAGCGTCCTATTGAATTCTGAAAAGAAATTTTGGAATGAGAGGAAGGGGGAGGGAATGCATAAAGAAATATTCCCTTCCAAAAAGGAAGACGCCCACCTTCCACACCAGAGGACCTGGGACTCTGGCACAAAAGAGGAAGTTGTCTGTTCCAAAGGGAGGTACACAGATCTACTTGAGGAGTACCCCACTGGTGGACAATGTTCAGAATTACATCCCTATGAATCACCCACTTGTGGGATTGAGTTAAGCACCTGCTCAGTGTGTCTGCACAATATTTTCATCTGAAGGGATGTAAACTGCCTGAAGAGTTCATAGGTTCATACTAGGCTATCTGCCCTGGGGCAATTATAAGCCTAGCCCGATTCTGTATGGCTTACGCCACCCCTTGATTTGAGTATACTGTGCCCTTTTTAAGGTTTAGTTTACTGTGCCTCTGTCTAATAGTGACACGGGAGTAATCCCTGGGACAAACCTACGATTCCCCATCCACCTATCGAGATTCTTCTTGAAGAGATTCAGTGAGGTGCTCTGCCTCACATGAAATGGAATTCTATTCCAGAGCGAAGGGAGCCTCTGGATTATGAACCTGTCCCTCCAGCAAGTTCTATTTATTTCTGTGCTGAGGTTCAAGTCCCTCAAGCGTGTGGCTCTAAGGGATTTAGATTTACTGAGGTGGAGCATGTCCATTAATTCTGGATTTGACATAGCTTTGTATGTCAGGCATAGATCGCCTCGAAGTAGGCGGTATGCAACTGAGTAGAGCTGGAGTTTTTTTAACAGAGCAGCATATGACATCGGTTTGAGACCCTTGATCCTCTTGGTGAGATACTTTTGGGGTCTTTCTAATTGCTGCAGGTGTCGGGTAAGGTACATCCCAAAAGGGGCATTGTATTCTATGATGGGCCTAATCAGGGATGAATAAAGGGGCACGATTACCTCTCTTGATCTAGATGTGAAACCCTTCGTGATGAGGTGGGCTATGTAGAAGGTCTTTCTAACCACTTTGGCAATGTGGTTTTCAAAGGAGAGACTGCTATCAACTTGGGTCCCCAGGTCCCTAATAACTTAATGGGTTTCCGCCTATGTGGTAATTTGTGGGCACATTGTTTTTGCCAAAGGGTATGACTATACATTTTTTGGCATTTAGCTTTAAACCATGGCGCTGGCACCAGTTATCTGTCTCTGTGAGACCTTTTTGAAGGATGTTTGTGTCAGCTGGAGAGTCTATTATGGCGCCCAGTTTGCAGTCGTCTGCGAACTTCGTGAGCCATAGTCCTCCCACGTTTGCCTGTACCTCGGAAAAGTATATACCGAACAAGAGTGGTCCCAGGACAGAACCCTGTGGGACGTCACTTGTGACCGGTTTCAAGTCTGACATGGCTCCAGCAACTCTCACTCTGTGGGTTCTGTCTTTGAGCCAGTTTGCGACCCATCTTGTGACATAGGGGTTTATATTTAAGCTGGATAGCTCATCTATGATGCCCGAGTGGGGTATTGTGTCAAATGCCTTTGCAAGGTCCAGATAGGCTGTGTGGACTACCTTCCCTTCATCTATGGCTTTGGTGACTGTTTCGAAGAAGTCAACCAGGTTCAAAAGGCAGGATCTGCCCTTGACAAAGCTGAACTGGGTAGGATCTAGTGTCTGTAGGTCCCCAATGTCTTTGTTTATGAGCTCCACGATGATCCTCTCCACAGCCTTGCAGACTAAGCTAGTCAGGCTTATGGGGCGATAGTTTCCAGGGTCCGTAGAGGCTCCACCTTTGTGGAGTGGGACCACTGTCGCTGTACGCCATTTTGTGGGCACATATCCTGTAGTGAGGCTGAGATTGTACAGCTGTTTTTATTTGAGGGATTAGTTCCTCTTGGAGTTCATGTAGGACGCAACCTGGGACGCCATCTGGTCCCATGGAAGCAGTGTTTTTTGCTTTGGTGAGGGCAGGCTTCACCTGAGCATCAGAGATGTTTGGGAGACAGCCCTCTGCCGGGATAGACATTTTTTTTTGGGGGGGGGGGTGGAGAAGTTTACACTGAACCTGTCTGCAAGGATATTGGCGATGTCTGTGGGTTCAGTGTATTTTTTGTCATTTAGAATCAACTCAGAGCAAGTCTGGGAGTTGCATCCCAGGTTCCTAAGATAACTGAAAAAAGCCTTATGATCGTCTTTGGTGTCCTGTGCAATTTTTCTCTCGAAGCTGGCCTTGGAGGATTTTATGAGGGATCGTAATTTTTTGCTAGTACTGATCAGAGATGCCTTCCCTATTAGGGATTTTGCTCTATCATGTAGTAGCTTCCTCCTTCTGTTGTACAGTTTATTTATGGCAGGGGTCCACCAGACTGGATGCCTGCCTTTGGATGATTGGGTCTTGATTTTGTTTGGGATAGCATGATCCATGCATTCCTGGAGATGTCCGTAGAATGCGTTTATATAGGATTCTGCAGTTTGGGCCATAGTTTCCACTAGCCCTGGGGCCTTGAAGGATTCCACTTCGGTTTTGAGAAGTGAGAAGTTCACTTTTGAGAAGTTTTTCACTGTGGTTTTCTGGGCTGGGGGTGGGGTCGGGATGTGGACATCCAGTGAAATTAATTTATGGTCTGATCTTACCAATGAGGGATATACTTCTGGTGTGGAGCATACAGTCCCCATGTTGGTAATGATCAGGTCTAGTATGTTGTTCCCTCTTGTGGGAGTGGTGACTAGTTGTTCCATAGCATTTGAGTTGATAATTTCCAGGAACCTTTGGGCTAAGGTGTTGGGGCTTGAGTAGTGCTCCCAGTCAATGTTTGGGTAGTTGAAGTCGCCCATTATAATGGTGTTCGGAGAGATCTTCATGTTCTCCAATGTTTTCAGGAAAGCAGAGTGGGATTCCTGACTTTGAGAGGGTGGTCTGTAGGATGCTATAAACTGAAAAGCAGTCTTGCCCACTGTTAGTTGCACATGGATGGTCTCCGATACTTCGTGCAATGCCACTAACCTGGAGGTGTGGATATCTTTGATAAATATGGAAATTCCCCCTCCTTTTGTGGTTCGGTCTGGGTTTTGGGGCCGAAAAGCATGATATAATGTATAGCCTGGTAGTGCTGGGGTGCTCTCTGGAGCCTTGAACCAGGTTTCTGTCACTGCACAGATATCGATGTTCTCCATACTGAGGAGAGCTTAGAGTGCGTGCATCTTGAGGTTAAGACTTCTGGCGTTAAACAGCATTACCCTTAGTTTCTTGTTCCTTGTGCTGTCTATGGGGGTGTGTTTGATTTTGGAGCCTTGCCTAAAAAAGGCACTATGGGGTTGGCAAGAGCCTTTGCCAATATCCGAAAGCCCAGTGGTGACAGGTGCAAGCCGTCCCTAGCGAAGCAACATGGCTTGTCGAGCATGTCATCCCAGGCTGACAGACACTGGATCCCCTTTGAATGACACCAAAATTTTAGCCAATTGTTAAAATCGATCATTTTGTCTTTGTACTGTGGCATCATTTTAGGTGAGGGTAAGATGTTGCTCAAGGTCAGGGTCATACCAGCCTGGGCTACATGATCAGAGAGCTCCTCTATGTCTCTTTTCATGTAGTCCAGGGAGGTACGTCTCAGGTCATTCACACCAGCATGTACAATGACCGAGTCATATTTGTATTTGCTTTGGAGTGACCAGAGTGCTTGCGTTATGTGGCGGATCCTAGCACCCGACAGGCGGCTCACCGTGACCTTCTCTTTATTCAGCCTGGTGAGCGGGACGTCAGTGTGTCTGACAGTAGAGTCACCTATTACAAGAGTACCAGGTGTGTTATTCAGCCTCAAGGGCTGTGGCTGCTTGGCACACTGACTTTGTGGGCTATGTGTTGTGCGTGTTTTGTTTTGAGGTAGCATTTGCTTGGATGTCTGCTTTGGAGGTCTCTGTTGCTTAGGTAGATTTTTATTTAGAGCCTCCGAGTATGTTTTTGTGTATTTATGTGTTTGGTTCGCTGATGTGGTGGGACTATGTGATACTGGAATTGTGTTGTGTGAGGTTACCTTCTCCTCCTGACTGGTTACACCAGTTTTGAGATGAGAGAGCTCAGCCTCCAGTTTGGCTAAATAGTTGCATCTCTCACATATATCTGAACCTGTTTGGAGGAGGAGAAGGTTGTCCGTGTACATGAGATAGTTGTAACATTGCCTCAAAATTCCCAGATTCACCAGCTGGACTGGAGAGGAAACCATTGACTGACCTTTGGACATGCTAGAGTAATAGGGAAACTGAATTTAAGACGGGCCAATAGAGAACAGGGTAATCGTAGAGAGTATAAGAATAAGTAGTGCTTATGGTTTAATTGTGCTAACTTGTAGGATTACTTAATTGGACCAGTGAAGGGCCTTAGAATGAGAATATGGTGTTTAAATTGAGAGAGAGAGCAGTTCTAAGGGAAAAAGTGAAGAGCAGACTTTGTGGAGCCAGGAATAGTTTAAACCCAATTAGGCGGCGCTGCCCGCTGTTGCGCTATGCACAAAAACGTGCAAAACAGTGCAAAAGTGGGTCACTTGATATTTGCTAGCAAGATCCCATACCAGGAGTGCCAACCAGCAAAGAAGGTAAGATCTTTTTGTGAAGATATGTGAAGGCTGCCAGCCTAGCCAGATAGAATTTAGTAGAATTTAGTAGATAATTCTGTTATTTGTAAATATTAATACAAGCCACAGGCTTCTCTTAAATGGAAGAAAATGGTGTTACATGTTAAACGTCAAAAATGTAACAGTACAATCTACCAGAAGAAAGCTGATAAGACAAGTCTTGTATAAATGTTTGATCTCAAACTTGAAGCCATGATGTCTAAACCAGCAGATTCTTTCTATTGTTTTGAGACCAGAGTTAATTGCTGAATTTTACATGGGCGTACCTTCGTTGAAGGTTGTGTGTCAGGGCTGGTAACTCAGCACGTAAAAATCAACTACCAATCATTAGCGGACCGGAGTTCCGCTGTGGCGACCCCTAACCGGGAAAAGCCGAAAGAAACAAAAAAATGTCTAATTATTGTGGTTTCCTGACCAGGTGCAGGATCTAAGCAATGTAAACGTAGAGTTTCCATTAGCCTAGGAAACCAGAGAATTGTTAAAAATGATGTAATCTAAAATGAGTCAGCAGGATCAATTTAAGAGCATTTTGCGTTTGTCTTCAGAACATCCATCACCACCAGCACTACCTTGCTCTATACGTAAATTTATTTTAGAACTGCGAATGCTCTTAAATATAGCTAGGAAATAGGAAGATTAGACTAGTTGATTTTCTGTATTGATGTCAGAACTATTCTACTGCATCATTTTAACCAATTTCCTGTGATCTCTGAACTCTTGACTAGCATTGTGTAGTAATAAGTATTGTCTTGTGTTCTTTATTATTAAATATTTTTAAACCTTTAAACTGTGGCTGTTTTGTGTAGAGATATTTTAAGCTCTAGAGTACATTGTAAGTATATATGGATACTGGCCAAGCCACTCCAATAAGCTTTGCTGTTCAGTCACACCATTTGGATAATAGTGCACAGTAATAATTGGACACCTTTTAGTAAGGGCCTCTTTAGTAGCTGATAAGTAAGGTCCCTGGTGGCAGTGATTACTACCTTATAGCCTGGACAGAAGGGGCACAGCCAGTGAACCTGTGCCAGCCTTCTCCAGGAGTGTCTGCGTGGTTGTATACAAATCATATCTCAAAGTGTATGTGTGTGAGCTACTTTGGCAGGGACACAAAGCACTGGTTGGACAGAGGGATTGCTAGGAGGACTTGGCTTGGGACTCTGGCTATGGCTATGGCTAAGGACCCCACTCTAGAGCTGTGTCAGTGGGGAGTCTTACTGGGGATCCGGAGAGAAAGGGAGAAACCAGCTCCAGACTGACTGTAATCACTGTGTGCTCTTAAGGGAAATTGTACTTTACTGTGTGTGTATTAGTTATCCTTCCCAATGTGGACACCCCTCAATGGCGTTAGTGGTGAGGACTGAGGCTGCTTGATTGCTGGGACAGTGCACAGGCATCACACTTGTTCCTCCCTGTTTGTTTATATACCATATCACTGTAGTATTGTCTATTTGGTACCTGCAGAGAAAGAGGATAAAAAGGACTGAAGAGCCAGCATAAGAGCTCTCATCTCCGACACGGATATGATCCTTCTGCTGACAAGGTGACCACACCCCAAATACCTTTAGGGAGCCAAAAGCCACTCCCCATCCCATCTCTGAATTGTCTGTTGTCAATTCCTAAGGGAAGGGGGGTGAAAATGGAGCCCTAGATTTACATATAACTGCAGAATCCCCCAGTAAAGTTATTCTTGAGACAAGGAAGAACTACAAATTCTAGAGGATGTGCATGTTGAAGCCAAACTTACTTCAGAAACCACTGAAACTTTCTCATGTAGAGTTTGGCCAGAGGGAGCATTGGAATGCTGGATACCATGAAACCCAGAGTTCTCAGAAACTCCCTGGCTGTAATGAGAGTCCAGAGAAGAAGAGTTTGAAATTAAGAAATGAGAGTTAAGGCCTTTAGAGGAGAGAGAATCCTGCAACCCAGAAAGACATGATCATGAGAAGGAGTCAAAGACTTTTTTAAATTTATTGTGAACCCCAGGCTCTGAAGAAGGGAAATGGCAAAATGAAGACTTTGCAAAATGATCGCTGCAAAGGATGGCTAAACCAGCAGGTCATCCAGTAAAGGAAATATCTGGATTCCCTGAAGCCTGCAAAGAGCAATCACAGAATGAGGCATTTGGTGAATATCCTTGGGGCATCAGAAAGGCCAAACGGCAAAGCAGACAACTGAAAAGAACCGGAAGCAACAGACAAATGCAAAAGTCTCTTGAAAAGAGGATGGATTGGAATATATAGAGAAGCATCCTTGAGATAGAGAGACTCCATATAGGCCTGACGGAGCAAGAGAGGAAAAACAGCTTGAAGGGACAGTGTCTGAAAGGTGGGCACTTTCAGAAAGGGATTTAGATGAGAGAGGTCTAAAATTGGTCTCCAAGTTCCCTCTTTTCTGGGCACTAGAAACATTCTGAAATAAAAAAACCCTCCCCCTTTGGGACACAGGAATCTCTTGAATAGTATCCCAAGACAAACGATTTCAAAAAATCTCTGGGAAAAAGGAAGCTGTTCCCAAGCAGGCTGAGGAATACCCATAAAAAGGGGGATGGGATTTCCACAACATGAAATACTCCTGACGAATGGACAGGACCCAATAATCCTGCGTAATCTGAAGCCAAACAGGAAGAAAAAGAGAAGGGCGAAGACAAAGTGAAATGTGGCTGAAAAGAGACAAATAGTCATACAGCACCTAGTTTATCAGGAGGGGAAGACTTCAGAGTCCCTGACGTCTGAATAGCCTTAGCAAGAGGAGCCTGCTTCCCACTCTTTTTGTCCTTAGTTTGAGGCAGAGATTGCCTGGGAACAAAGGTTGGCTTGCTGGGATAATTTTTCTGAAATTTAGGTAAAGGAGACACAAACATATGTTTGAGTTCCTGTAAGGCTTTCCCCTACCCTGGAGGGACTTAAACCTGAGGCTGCTTCCTCAAACAAAAATTTATTATCAACAGCAGCATCCATCAACTTAGCCTTGATATCCATCAGGTAAAGGTTGAAGCCTAAGTCTAAGTCGCTCAACAACAGGTACTGCAATGACTGTGTCAAAGTCCATGTTGGTGTGAACAGCTTGACTACGTACCTTCCTGGACTATATGAACAGAGACATGATTGAGCTCACTGAACATTTGTTCCTGGCAGGTATGTCCCTAACCTTAAGTAGCAGTCTACTGTCACCTAGAATGATGCCTCAATACAAACAGAAAATGACTATCAATTGGCTTAGTTTCTGGTGTCATTCTAGGGGGGTCTAGTACCAGACAGCCTGGGAAGATATGATCGACAGACCATGATACTCTGCTAGAGATGGCCTGCATCTGTCTCACTTGGGCTTCAGGGTTCTGGCAAAGGCCCTTTACTCCCAAACAGTGCCTTTTTTAGGGAAAAAAAAAGCCATGAGGTCGATACTACCAACATAAAAATTTCAATAAAATGCAAATTAAAGGTCATGCTGCTAAACGCTAGGAATCTAAACATGAAACTGCACTCACTAAAAGCATTTTTAACTCTGAAAGATGCTGACATTTGTGCACTCACAAAAACCTGGTTCAAAGCTGCGGAGAGCACCCCAGCCTCACTTATCATACACGCAGACCCCAAATTGCGGGCCACAAAACCAAAGGAGGTGGAGTTTCAATATATACATTAAAGACGCATGCCTCCAGGCTGATCAAACAGTATGACACACAGCCAACACTCTAGGTGAAGTAAACCATTGACAAGACCACTATTCAAATCACAGCTAACTGCAGGCTCCCAAATTTGACTCAATATGCCTACTCCACCATCCGGACCTGTTCAAATTAAGATTCAACCCTTTACCCTGATACTGGGCAACTTTAACTATCCAACCATAGATTGGAAGAACTTCTTATGCCAGAACAGAAATGCCCAGAGATTCCTCAATTTCATCAAAGCAAATGCCTTGGAACAGCTACTCGATACACCCACAAGATGTGACAATATCTTGGACTTGGTATTAACCAACATGAGTAAGCACTGCAGCACCCCTTAAGTATTATCCTCCCTGGTAAGATCAGATCATAAAGCGGTCACTTTTGAAGTTGCCATCTCCCCTGACCCTCTTCTAGCAAAAGTCAAACAAAAAAACTTCTCCAAAGTTGATTATACCATCCCTCAGGAGGTTCTAAACAGCTTCAGAGCCCCTCCCCCTCTGTAGGAACTGGCGCCAAAGTACTATATGAGCATTTATAATAGATGTATGGAATCAGGAGTCTGTGACAAGACAAAATCATCCTCCGCAAGAAAGAGTAAACCTGTCTAGTACACATTTGCAATAAATAAACTATATAACAAAAGGAAAAAAAAAAGCTGTCCAGGACCAAGAAGGAGCAGGTGCCCAATTGAAAGCAATCTCTCCTTAGCCTACACACGCAAATAAGAGCACTAGTGAAATCCTCTAAAGCCAACTAAGAGTCCAAATTGGCCACATCTACTAGACACAATCATAAGGCCTGCTTCAAATATGTCTGAAATCTCAAAAGGAAGCACCCAGATCTGTTCAGAACTGGTGGTCAAGAACACCACATACACAAATGCTGTACATATAGCCAACCTACTGGCTGACAGATTCAGCGTAAACCTCACCCCTCTGTCCCCCATGAGGACATCAGGACATCCCCAGTACCTGCCTCCCTCCCCTAATCTCTAGAGAACAGGTCATCACTGCCCTTTCAAAGGCAAAAAACAGCCTCCATGGGACCAGATAACATCCCAGGCTGCATCCTACAAACTCAGGCATGAACTTGCACCACAATTAGGCACCCTATTCAACCAAAGCCAGAGTACCAGCTTTGTCTCAGCCAAGTGGAGGTCAGCCACTGTCAAACCTTTACACACAGGCAGAGCATCCACCAATCTGGGAGATTATAGACCCATCAGCCTCCTAACTAGCCTGAACTGCAAAGCCATGGAACTGATTATCATGGACCTCATTAACAGGGACATTGGTAACCTCCAAACATTCGACCCCACACAGTTTGGCTTTGTCAAGGGGAGATCATTTCTGTTAAAATCTGGTCTACTTCTTTGAGACAGTCACCAAAGCCATGGACGACAGGAAGACTGTGCACACTGCCTACCTTCACCTGGTCAAAGCCTTCGACACTATTCCCCACTAGGGAATAAGAGATAAACTCCATCAACTAGGTATCAATCCATATGTTACCAGATGGGTAGCAAACTGGCTCACTGACAGAAGCCACCTCAAGCAATAGACCTATAACGAACAGTGTGCCATTACTAGTGTCTCATCTTGCCATGGAGCTCCCCTTCGCGTCAGGCTCACCTTCCATAATTGGAATACTTTCACTACCCCGGACTGCATCACGGTTCTCATTAGGTTCTAATGCAATGTCTTCGCTCAGAGTGGGATTTCTAGTCATGTTGTTTGAACATCGTTGTTAGGCAGTCAACTTTCTTAGTTAAGGTAGAAACCACCTTTACTAACTGTAAAATATTCAAATTAGTAGTCGGAGAAGCATTAAATTCCTCATTTTCTTGAGAAAATAAGGGTGATGGAGTGGAACTTAACTCTGCTGCCATATGATCACCACAAAAAAAAAAAAAAAAAAAAACACGAAGGACAAACCAGTAGAAACGTAGAAACACTTCAAAAAGATAAAAAAACACTGGAGTAATAAGTTGAAAGTTTTATTACTGCCAGTGACATGACTAGAAATACTCCTCCAAGCGAAGACATCGCATTGGAACCTAATGGGAACCGTGATGCAGTCTGGGGTAGTGAAGGTATTCCAATTATGGAAGGCGAGCCTGACTTGAAGAGGAGCTCCGTGGCAAGACAAGATGCTAGTAATGGCAATGTGTTGAATACAACTTCTATAACAACCCGGTTGAGAATCCAGAGTGAAACGAGGGTTACTCAACCAAATGCTGTCCTTCCTGGTTTGAAACACTGGTTAGAACAACCTGTTGACTTGTCTGAAGGCAGTAGTCATGAGACTAACAATCTGACTAATAATAGCAGCTGCAGTACAGTGAAGAATCTAAAAATGTTAGACATTAAATCTTTAAACGTAAAAAAAACTGCAACTGGAAATTGCCTACTTTAAAGAAAGTTTACAACGGTGCCAGGTACAGAAGGGTTTGAGATCTTGGCATTTTCCAACTCATGAACTCATGTTTGTTTGATAAACAAGGGCTCGAATAAATTGAAATGTTTATCAAGCATTATTCTTTCATCATTGAAAAGTTGAATGATGAAACTGATTACTTCGACTAGTGTGTTAAGAAAGATAATGAATTCAATAGATATAAATATGAATATGACCACATTTTCACGAGCATTAATGGTCATAACAGTAAGCTAAAGATCACTAAAAACAAAAAGCTTGAACGGGACAATTGATTACAGCAAAGGAACTGCCTATCCTAAAGCCCCGCTTGCACAAGAATGGCTTAACCCTTCAGCCCGTTCCTATAACGACTTTAATCAGTTACCTGTCAGGTGACATACTGACTCTCCAGGATGCAGTTACGCCGAAGCAGTAATGGATTCAAGAGGGCAGCATACAGAAGGCACTAACTGTAATGGACGATTGAGAAACAAAAATAGAAATAAAAGTAAGAACACTAATACTAAACAATAATCAGAGTTATAACGGCCCCACTAACCGAGATTTGAACTCCGATGAAAATATTAACAACTCTCAAAATTTTTACAAGGGAGGATGTTACCAAATCAATTCGATGAACAATCAAAGGTTTGTCAACAGAAACGACTCGAGGGGGAACCTGAGAGCACAAAGATAACTGTTGATCCGGCTAGTGATAACCTAGCTGGTTTGGACATTACCAACAGTAATACTTATGCCAGTATGTACAAAATAGTGTTGAATACTGAAGGTGATTTTAAGATTTTCAATTATTCTAACGCTGATGTGGACACTGCTTTAGCCAACTTGTTAGCCAAAGGCTTCACATTTGTCCCTGACCAATGAGCGGATCTGGCAAGGACAATTATTTACTTAAGGCTCTATTTGTAAATTGAACTTGGAGATTATGTTTAAAAAACAGAGTTTTTTTACAAAAACAGTGCAGAGTGTTAAGTGTATTTAAAAAGAAGTTATGTTCTTACTGTAACGTTCCATCTGAGTAATACACTTCATTCTTCTGCACATATGGGTATACGGATCAGATTCGGATTTGAGCCAGCAAAAACTTTTCAAGCATCAGCTCCGAGCTCCTCCCCTACCTATATTACCTCACTTCCTCCTATCTAGCCCCAGATAGAGTTTGCTGTCACTGAAAAGCGACGTAACCAAAAACCCTAAACAGGATAACCTGAAGAGTGAGGAGGAAGGAGGGAGGGAAAGTGCTGAAGAATGAAGTCTACTACTCAGATGGAACGTTATGGTAAGAACATAACTTCTTTATCTGAAGTAGTTAACTTCATTCATTCTGCACATGCACATATGGGATAAGAGTCCCCAGCTACTAGAATTCCTGGGAGACCCTTATGGAAGGATATTTCTGAGCACTGCAGAGCCAAAGGATGCTCTCCCTCTAGACATAAGATCCAATTTGTAATGGGAGATGAATGTGTGCGAATTTGCCCAAGTCATTGCTGCACGAATATCATCTAATGGAACTCTCAACCAGAAAGCTGCAGAAGTGGCCATAACTCTAGTGGAATGAGCCTTCAATACACCAGGTAGAGACAATCCTTGTCCTTTATAGACCTGCGCAATACACAGGGTGATCCACCTTGCTAAGGACACTTTCGAAACTGCTTTGCCCAAAAATGGTTTAGAAAAAGAGAATTGATCAGACTTCTGGAAGGGTTTAGTCCTATGGAGGTAAAAACAAAGCTGTCTATGGACATCCAACAAATGAAGCTTACGTTCACCCCTATTCTGGAAATTTGGGAAGAAGACTGGCAAATTTACGGATTGATTAAATACTGGCTGCTGAAGACACTTTGGGAAGAAAAGAAGGGTTTGTGCGCAACAAAACCCTATCCTTGTGAAAAACCAAATGGGGGCAAGGAGGATAATGCCTGCAACTCAGAAACTCTCTTAGCCGAAGTGATGGCGACTGAGAATGCTGTCTCCCATGACAAGAACTTCATCGGAACTGAACCGGCTGGCTCGAAAGGGGGGGAGGTCAAGGCCTGAAGGACTAAAGTCAAATCCCAAGGGGGCACTGTTTCTTTAACTGGAGGTCACAATAAAAAAGTGCCCTTCAGGAAGGCTTTACAGAGTTTGGCTGAAGCCAGAGCAACCTTATTTTCACTCACATGAAAATTAGAGACGGCAGCCAGTTGAACCTTGATGGTGGAAGCACTAGAACCAGACTGAAAAAGATCTGCCAAAAAATCCAGTATAACCGGAACAGGGGCTGTAAATGGGTTCTGATTGCGCTGAGAGGCCCAAACGCAAAAACGTTTCCACTTGCTATGTACAGTTTCCTAGTGGAGGCCTTAAAAGAATATTCTTAACAGGAGACGAAAGTCCGGGAGTCCTGATGATCATGGGAACTGGAGCAGCCAAGATGTCAGCTTGAAAATGTCCAGGTTGGGCAGGGGCAAGCGCGACAGGTGAAAAATTAGATCCGGACATGGATCTAGAGCCCATGGAGGGGCCAACAGGTGAGACCATAGGAAGGGAAACCACACTTGACCCGGACAGAAGGGAGCTATGACAATGACTTTGTACTGCAGCCGGCAAGCTCTCTGAAGGAACTTCGGAATCAGAGGTAATGGGGGATAAGCATACAGTAGCCCGGGAGGCCAAGCCTGGACTAGAGTGTACCTGGGGGCATCCCCCGGAGGGGTGATCAGAGCGAAGAATTTGCTGCACTTCGCATTGGAAGGAGATGCGAAGAGATCACAGCAAGGTTGACCCCAAACACGGAAGATCTTCTTCACCACTGACTGTTTCAGGGACCACTCGTAGGGAAGAAAGATAGCCCTGCTGAGACTGTCCGCCAGAATGTTGGAACGTCCCGGGATATGCGTTGTTACGAGAAACCGGCTGGTGGATATGGCCCACTCCCAAACTCTCATGGCCTCGCGACAAAGGGGGTAGGATCGGGTCCCTCCCCATTTGTTTATATACCAGACTACAGACATTCTGGCTGATTGAATGGCTATCATCCCCGGAGGTAGGACCGGGTGGAAGGCTCTCAATTATAACAAAACTGCTCTCAATTCCAGGACGTTGATGTGTAGCTTGGTCTCTGGCGGGGACCATGTGCCTTGGACCGTTCTTCCCAGGAAGTGAACCCCTTCCACCCGAGCTGGGAATCGTCCCATTGTCACTGTGGCTTGAGCCTGAGGGGCTAGAAAGCTGTGCCCTGCAAATATGTCCACAGAGTGAAGCCACCACAGGAGTGCCATTCTGCATGCCCAATTGATAAAGATGTGGAAACTCATCGGAAGGTCTAGTCAGGACCATTGGACTGCCAGATTCCACTGAAGGACTCATGTGAAGACATGCAAGAGGGAGTATAGAGATGGCTGCTGCCACAGAACCCAGGGCCCTGAGAACATCGGCTGCTGTCACGACCGCGTGATCCAAGATCACGGAAACATGGAGTCTGACATTCGCTATCCTTTCCGGAGTGAGAAAAATCTTTGACTGAATCGAAGCCAACAGAGCCCCAATGAAGTCTATGATCTGAACCGGAGTCAGGTGAGACTTGTTGAGGTTGATCGAGATGCCTAACTTGTTAGTCAGACCAAGGAAGTAGTGTAGGGCATGATACAGGAGACGCTTGGCGGATGCAGCGAAGAGCCAGTCATCAGGTAAGCCGCTACGACCACCATAACCTTGGTGAACACCCTGGGGGCTTTGGTGAGACCAAAGGGTAGGGCTCTTAACTGAAAGTGACTGGACCCTAGCCAGAAGCGGAGAAACCTCCTGGAGATCCTGTGGACCTTGATGTGATAGTGAGCGTCCTGGAGGTCTAACGGGCACATCCAGTCGCATTCTCTCACAAACGGTAGAATGGACTGTAGAGTGACCATCCAGAATTTTTGTTTCTCTACCGACAGGTCCAGAATGGGCCTGAGGTCCCCAGTCTTCTCTGGCACTAAAAAGAACCTGGAGTAGATGCCTGATCCAGATTGATCTGGGGGGACCGGCTTGATGGCTCATTTTTGTTAACAGCTTCGAAACCTCTAAAGCTGCAGCCTCCCTGAGAACGGGTGGGACATCTGGAAGGCGAGCTGGAGATATGGGATGCGAAATGAAGGGGATAGAAGATCCTCTGGATATGATGTTTAACACCCAACGGTCTGCAGTAATGGACTCCCATGCCGCTGGATGCAAGGAAAATCTTCCCCCGACTGCCTCCAGAGTAGAGCAGCCGGGCAACCCCTCAGGGTTGCTGAGCGGGTCTGTCGGAAAAAGGTTCCCTAGACCCAAAGTTTCTGGGACCCCCCCCCTCTGCCCCTGGGGAGGCACCGGTCTTGTCCCCCTCAGCCTCTGGGGGACAAATACCCCTGAGTGTCACGAAAGGACTGTGATTTCCGGAACCACATCTTCTTTTGCCCCTTTTGGCTCCTGGAATAGGACCTCTGGGTGTCAGAGAAGCAGATTCCGACAGCCGACAAAGTCTTTCCGTCCTTCTCACTCTGGGTTAGTGTGTCACGTACGGTCTTCCCAAAGAGGGATGATCTATCGAATGGGGCTTTCATGAAAGATGCCTTAAAGGGGTCCACAAATTGACACAGCCTGATACAGGTGTGTCGCCTCAAAGCAACGCCTGTACTTGCAGCTATAGCAGCACCCTCCGTGGCATGAGAGAGGAGACTCATAGAGATATTAGTCACTGATTTTCAGCGTAGTCATCTTGGCAGTAAAGGACTGCTTGTCCTGCTGCGACAGAGATTCCGGGGGAGACTCATTTAGCTCCGATATAAAGTCTCGCTGCAGTCGAATGACATGTGCCAAGTAATTCAGCACACAAGTAAAAAATGTCGCTGCCGAGTACATGCGCTTCACAAAAACGATCCATCAACCTGGAGTCCTTGTCTGGTGGATGAACCAAAGAACTCTCCTGTGCTAGTTCCTTCTTTGTGGCAGCTGCAACCAACAAAGCGTCTACCGGGGCTCCCTTGGACCATGCCTGCCTGTCCGATAGTGGAGAAGGAATTTTGTCTGGCCTTTTGGGGATAGGCTCTGTAGTGTCAGGATCCTTCCATGCCCTAGTGGTGATGAGGTCCACCAAAGGGTCAGCTGGTGGGGAGAGCCAGGAAGAAGGTGGGCCCGCGCCAAAGGCATCCAGGAATATGGACTCATCCGCAGAGGGTTTGGGAGCCGACCAACTTCCTCTTTGGCGGAGGATCTCTATAATGTCTCCAAACGAGACATACTCGGGAGGTGATCTGGGGAACCCTTCTCCTTCATCCAAGTCCGTATCAATGGTATTGAACTCAGGGGAGTTAAAGTGCCTCCTCTTGCACTTACGCTTATGAGGTTCCTCTCCAGTGTGACTCTCTGGAGAGGATTCATAAGCCTCTGGGGGTTCCCTGAGGGGAATGGCCTGGGGCTGCCTTGGCACAGGCTGTCCCCTGAGACAGGGCAATGGGAGCAGAATTCAAAATCAGGGGGGTCTGGGCCAAATCAGAGGATGTGAGCTGTGGTCTCAACCCCTGGGAGAGGACCCTTTCCACTGCCCCGAATGCCGATGGAGAGCACGCCTCTGTAGAATGTAAGGAAGAGGCTCTTCCCCGGCATCGAAGCCGGAACTGGAGCAGACTGCGGGATAGTCTGGGCACAGAGGGTGGGATGCGAAAGAACGAGATCCCGACTCTTGGGTCCGACTCCCCGACCACGGCTCTGAGAGTCCCCTGGATCAGAGATCAGATCCGAGGAACTCAAAGTGACGGTTGGCGGAGGAAACTAAAACCATTGGTGCCGACCCCATGGCTCCGAAAGGTCTCGGACCCGAAAACCCCGAAGCATTGGGTCGGATCAGGGAAGGAGCAATAGGCTGGAACATAGTAGCAGAAGAAGAACCCTCACCATTCGGACAGCGTCCTGGTAAGACCCCCATCTGAATCTGGTTCTGGATGAACCTCCTCATCAGCCTGTCCATATCAAGTTCGGATACACTCAGAGTCGATATGGAGGAAGCAACCGACTCGGGTCTGGGTCGGCTCAGATGGCTTCGTCGGCTCCTGCGAGTGTGGAACTGAGGAGAACAAGACCTAGATATCTTAGTAGAGGGACTGGAAAAAAGACTCCCTGTCTGGAGACCTTTTCCTGGGCCTGTCTCTCTCTTTATGGCGCCTCTCTTTCTCCCTTTTGTCCCTACCTCTCTGGGACGACTCCAAAGAAGCAGGCCTGGCAGGAGGTTGAGTCCCTGCCTGCACCGAGTCACTGGCTGGAGAGGATACCGAGGCAGACTCCAGGGCAGAAGCAGGTAGCAAGCCTTTGGCCACAAGCTTAGCCTGACTATCCTTCAACGCCCTTCCTTGGGTTAAACCCCGAACAAATGTCACAGGATACTGACAGATGGACGACCCCTAAACATAGAACACGCAGTGTGGCCAATGGCTGGAGAAAGCTTATGACCACACTCTGTGCACTTTTTGAAGAGAACCTTAGTCTGTTCAGCCATAACAGTGACAGAAAAAAGGCCCTAAACGGACCACACGCGCACACACACACTAAACCGGGATGGGCCTAGACGGGAACCAGAAAACAAAACCACCACTAGAGAATACAAACTAAAAACTTTTTTTTTTTTTTTTTTTTTACATAAACATGACACGATGTAAGGGAGGAAAAAGGGAAGGAATTCCCACTCAACAAATAGAAAAAAGTACCAGAAACCTTACCACCTAGCTAAGAGCTCAGAGACCACGATGCTGACTCAGAGCCGCAAACCAGATCTGGGGCTAGATAGGAGGAAGTGCTTGAAAAGTTTTTGCCGGTTCGGATCCGAATCGGATCCGTATACCCATATATGCAGAAAGAATGAAGTCAACTACTTCAGATTCCACCTTTACCCCCTGTTTTGTCAATATTTGAACGTGTTTGTGAATTGGATCTATGTGATGCTTTGGATAACAGTAAATACAGGGTTCTGAACAAAGCACTGAATTTTAACAAACATGACTGGGATAAACTAAATTACTTAAAATTTCAGAATGTAAGGGTTACAAAACCCGATAAAGGGTATTTTTTTGATGAGAATGACTACAAATAACATATGTTGAAGTTACTTAACACGGATAATTATGGTCTGGCTTCACTGAATGAAGTGAACCGGGCATATCAGAAAATAAAGATATTTTTGAATGATTTGTTCATAGAATCTAGGTTCTCTCTAGATTTATACAATTATCTACCTAGTTTAGCACCTCTTACACCTGTCATTTTTGGAATCCCCAAGGTCCATAAAGATCTGGAGGACCCACCTCTTCGACCCATTGTGAATGGGAAAAATTCCATCACCTACCCTATTGCTAAATATGTGGATACAGTGTTAAAGAGGTTTGTCGAACAGGTGGATCATATTTGTAAAGATTCTAGGTCCTTTTTAAATAATATTAATAACCTTTAATTAAAGGACAGTATTATATTTTTGACCATCAGGGCGGCCACGGTGGTGCAGCGGTTAGCGTTGCCGCCTCACAGCAAGAGGTTCTCAGGTTTGATTCTCTGCTGGGGTGCCTTCTGTGAGGAATCTGCATGTCTTCCCTGTGGTCGCGTGGGATTCCTCCGGATGCTCCGGTTTCCTCCCACATCCCAAAGACATGCTATAGGTAGACTGGACACTCTAAATTGGCCCTAGGCATGAGTGTGTGTGTGTGTGTGCCTTCTGTGGAAAGTTAGGCGCCGGGCTGGCAACTCGACACCGTAAAACTCCACTGCCAATCATGAGTGGACAGGTGATCCGCTGTGGCGACCCCTAACCAGGAAAAGCCGAAAGAAAAAGAAGATGATGATGATTATATTTTTTGACCATCGACGTAAAAGACTTTTACATTGTTATACCCCAAGACACTGGTACTGAATGGGTAACTAGTATTATGAAAGAAAAAGGCAGTACAGTAAGGGAAATCAAACTTATGCAAGAATTATTAGACCTGGTGTTTACCAACAACTATTTCATGTCTGAAGGGAGGTACTATTTGCAAAAAAACAGGTGTTGCAATGGGCTCTCCCTGTGGGGCAAGTTTTGCCAACCTCATGATGGCCCATTGGGAGCAACACTTTGTTTTTAATAACAATAATGTTCTAGGGAAACATTTATTATTACACCAGATATTTGGATGATGTCTTCATTAAGCTAGATGGTGACATTGTAGACATTCTGAAGTTTGTGAAATATTTAAATGATTCCACACAATTTTTGGTCTTCACTCAATTTGGGTATGGACAGCATTGTATACTTGGATGTGGAACTGTACAGAGAGACAAGGACTGTAAAATGTATGAAGCTAAGATCCACAGGAAACCCACTTACTCTTAATTAATTTCTTCACTACACCAGTAGCCATCCACAGCAACATGAGATCTGCTGTGAAGGGCCAATTGGTGAGGGCAGCCCACATGCTGTCCGAGGACAATGAGTTCCTGGCTGAATGTCAGACTTGTGTGATATTTTTTGAAACGAGGGTATCCCCACAATTATTAGATGAACTGGTGAATGAAGTGAAATACAAGAGAGTTAATGGGGTTTTCAGTCCTATCCTAACATTAAGATGAGATTTTAACAGAACAGCTGTGCAGGACAGTGAGTATATTCAATCCGATAAGTTAAGTACATTAACATTACATTTATTACATCATTTAGTCTTTAAACTGCCATTATTCAACAAATCTTGAATAAGAATTGGAACCTATTAATTTCAGACAAGGACTTTAGTGCTGACTGTGGAGTCAAAACCCAGGATTTTATAGAAAAGGGGCCCCAATTTGAAAAACTTGTTGGAGAGGGTAAAGATCATAACAGTGAGGGCCCCCTGGTATGTACAAATGCGACAGCTGTCCTTACTGTAGATTTATGGAGGTCGGAAACACTTTTACCATTAGAGGAAGAAGATATTCTTGTAACAAAAGATTCAGTTGTGGGTCTAAAAGTGTGGCCAATCTGGCTACCTGTAAATTGTGTCCTTACTTTTACGTCGGTAAAACTGACCGTAAGTTGAAGTACAGGGTACACGAACATATTTATAGCATTAAAAAACTAAAGCTAGAGAACATGCTGCTAAACATGTCCATGAACACCCTGAACATAGTTTTACCTTTAGAGTCATCGATCAGGTGGAGCAGGACCCTAGATGAGGCCCACTTGGCTTAAAATTGCAAATACGCAAATTATTGTGGCAATTAAAATTAAATGCTTATAGCCAACCAGGCTTGAATGATGCATGCTCCTTAAAATTTAGGAGTCTACAAAGGTAATGTTGTTTTGTTCATTCTTCCACTATAAGGAAGGTGAATATATGTATGGGTAAGCCTTTTATTTTGTTACACATTTGTTTGTACAGTCTTCGTGTACTAATTTTAATTGTTAGAATATGTAGTAAATTAGAGGTTTATAGTCTAGTTAGGTCAGTCACTTTTTCTAATTCTGTGATTTCATGTGGTCATCATTTTATGTTTTTAAAGGATATGGAAAGCCATTTACAATTTTTTGGGGGGAGATATATCTATTAAGTCTTAATGTGGTCATGCGATTTTCAACCGATTTAAATATGTGTTTGGGATGAGATTTTTGTCTGAGGAAGTTTTGTTCATTGAAGCAAGACAAAAGCGCTTACTTCTTTTGTCTTTTTGAGCTAATAAAACCCTTTTGTGGAACTTTCAACTTATTACTTCCAGTGTTTTTTTTTTTTATCTTTTGGAATGTTTCTACTGGTTTACCTATATAAAACCTATCAGGTTTCTTGGGAGCAGGGGGCAAAGAAACAGGAGCTTGAGGCACTGGAAAAAGCATCCAACAAAGCAGCCAAAAGAGGAGGAATATCAGAATGTTTTGGAGATTCTATCTTGAACAACTCGTAATACCTCTAATGGATTTCAGAGACCTGAGCACAATGCCATTTAAAAAGAAAATCCATCATCTTGGTGACTGTCCCCCAAACTAAATTTCTTCAAAGGGAGTATCAGGACTGGTAGATTCCTCTTCCTCTGACCCATAGTCTAAATAAGAAGGAATCTGGAAAGATTAAAGCAATGGATTCCTTATCAGAATTGCACTCCTCTTCAGAGGAATCCTGCTCCCTTTGGCCTTTTAAGGGGAGTAGAGGACCAAGGGGGAGCTGGAACATAACCCCCCCCCCCCGAGGTGGTTTTAATGCCATCAAAGCATTAAATAACCCCCGAGTAGAAGGCCTGCCATTCACTTTGTGGAATCCCAGGAGCAGGAGAAACCGGTTTCGTTTTTTTCGTTTCTTTAAAGGAACATTTGCCCTATAAAACTTAGAAGGCTCTAACCCAGGACGGCATTCAACAACCATAGTAGGAACCTCTTCCTTAATCAAAATCCGCAGAACACCTCTAGGCCCCCTCAGAAATAATGAGTCGTGGTTCCCCCTGAACTTCAGAAATAGATGCCTGCAAAGCCTAGCCTGACATGGTGCAAGCTGGATCCTCGCCAGCTTCCAATCTGGTAGTGGCAGAGGAATCAGACAAAAAAGCTGGGTGAGCCTCTGGATTCTCTCTCACCTTGGGAGAAACACCCAGAAGCTGGACAGCAGAAGATTCTGGCCTAAACTTTTTAAACTTCTTCCCTAACGGCTGACCCTTGGGGCAGGAAGTTCCTTTCACTGCATCTTTAGCGAGAAGCTTAAGGTGTTGGTTCTCAAGATACAAAGAAAGGGAGGAAAGCCTACTACGAAGGGTTTTTGGTACAAAAGCCTGACACATCGAGCAGGTTGTGAGAAGCTCCTAGGGGAAAAAAAAAAAGGAAGATACTTACCGTTGCAGTCTTTATGGGGAATCTGTCTCCTGCACTGGCATTTACCTTTCCTGGATGACATTAACCCCCCCTCCCCAGAGCAACAAAAAAAGGTAGGAAAAAACAAATCCCAATGGGGTGCTTATCTGTAACAACTCAGTACCAGCATAACGATGTAGGTGTTAAAACACAGCGAACAACATGTTGGCATTAAAATCAGCAAACAAAAAAGTACAGTTGTGTACCTACCATAAATGTAGATGTTAGAGTGTATTCACGGTTGCAGTCATTACACTTGGGTTATCCTGCTGGCAGGCTACCCGCAGTCAGCCTGAATTCCAAAGTCCTGGTCCGGCATCGGTTGCTGTCGCCTCTTCCCTGACGTCAGAGCGCCAGGGGTATAAAAGATGCAGCCGACGCCATTTTCTTCAGTTTTTCTTGCCCCAGATGCCAGGTGCCCCCAAAAGGGTAGGCTATAAAAAACATCGCTAATAAAAGCATGCACTAACAATACCTTCATCTACATGCAAATACACCACATAGGTTGCATAGGATAGAGAAGTACAGATAAGTCCCAGCAAAGAAGGGGGTATGGTGGGTGGGTAACCTGGACTGCAACAGTGAATACACTCTAAGATCTACATTTATGGTATCGTGTTTCATTGTTGCAGTCATTACAGTTGGGTTGAATGCCAAAGCTGAGGTAGGGCGGCTGCATCTAAATAGAATTAGGAGTGGCTATAAGGCTCTGCAAAACTGCAGTGGCAAAGCCTGCTCTGGATTTAGAGTAAAGAGGTAAGTGGTAGTGCTTGGTAAAAAAGTGTGCACTGAAGTCCAAGTTGCAGCCTCCAAAATATCCTTGGTTGGTACTCCTCTGAGGAAGGCTGCTGAGGTGGCTGCTGCCCTGGTAGAATGTGGTCTAATGCCCTTAGGCACTGATTTGCCATGTTGCAAATAGCAGAAACGAATGCAGTGTCATATCCATTTTGAAATAGTCTGCTTTGAGACAGCCTTTCCTTGTGATCATGCAGCATATGCCACTAAAAGCTGCTCAGTCTTTCTGAAAGCTTTAGTTTTGTCTAAGTAGAACCGTACCTGTCTGTGTATGTCCAAAGAATGCAGAAGTCTCTCCCCTTTATTCTCTGGGTTTAGATAAAAAGTAGGCAAATGAATGGTTTGGTTGAGAGCCACACTGGACACTACCTTAGGTATAAATGTTGGGTTTGTCCTTAGAGGTCCGGATGGAAGATAATAAAAGGTTTCATAGCCATTAATGCAAGTTACTGCTAGGAGCAGAGCTGTTTTCCATGATAAGAATTTTATCTCAGCTATATTGGCTGGCTCAAAAGGAGGCAGTGTGAGTTTTGAGGTCCCATGCAGGTATTGGTGCTCTCCTTGGACGTCTTATGTTTTTGGCCCCACTGAGGAACTGCCTAAGAAATGGATGTGAAAAAAATGGTGGTTCTCTATTGTAATGAGCTGAAATGGCAGAGGCATGGATCTTAATTGTTGAGAAGGATAGGCATTTGTCCAGCATCTCAGTCAGATATTGTAAAATCTGAGGAATATCTGGTACAAGCATGTCAATTCCTTGCGCCTGGGTTCGAAGCACAGAATCTCTTCCATTTTTCTGCATAAGATTTCCTGGTGCTGGGCTTCCTGGTCTCGAAAATAATATCCATAACCGCTTTAGAGAGAGGTGTATTCTGAATGGTTACACTATCCGCCATGCAGCTAGATTTAGGGTTCCGAGTTGGCTGTGCAGGCTCTGATTGTTTTAATGGGTCAGCAAATGAGGTATTTGAGGCAATGTCCATGCTGGGCCTTGAGACAAGCTCCTTAGGATTGGGTACCAGTGTTGGCGTGGGCAATTAGTATCATTTGTGGCTTCTCTGGTCTGACCTTTAGGAGTACCTTTGAGAGGAGAGGCAGTGGAGGAAAGGCATATACTATAAGGTTGTTCCAGCTGAATGACAAGGCATCCACTTTCCATGCTCATTTGTGATACGTCCTTGTGCAGAATCTCTGAAGTTGGCAGTTGTGAGGGGAGGCAAAAAGATCTATGTCTGGGCATCCCCATTTCCTTGTTATCTTGCTGAAGATTTGTGGATCTAGTTTCCACTAGCGAGGATCCATGAGGCTCCTGCTTATTTCGTCTGCCAAAGCATTTGTTTTTCCTGGCAGGAATTGTGCTTGCAGGTGTACTTGGTAGGTCAATGCTGTGTTCCACAAAATCATGGCCTGTCTGACGAGGGGGTAGGAATGTGTGCCCCGCTGCTTGTTTATGTACCACATAACTATGGTGTTGTCAGTCTTTATCAGCAGCTGTCCTGGATGAAGTAGGTCCTTGAAGGCTGTCAGGGCATTTTGTACAGCTAACATCTCTTTTTGATTGATGTGAAGATGCCTTTGACTTGGGGGCCATGTGCCCTGAAAAAGAAGTTATGTACCTACCATAATGTTCCATGTTAGTTGTCTTCTCGCCTTCTTTCTTGCTGGTTGGGTTCTGACCCGATCCTAGGCTCCGACTCGGACATCTTCAAAAGCTCGAGAGCTGTTTACTGGCTCGAGGCCACCCCATATCCCATGATGCCTGGCGCTAGATACCCAGATCTCGTTTGGTAAGTCTAACTGCAGATATAATAAGGAAAGGATCCTATCCTGGAATGTATAAAACCTACCAGAGAGGCTAATAGGCAGAAAGGAATAGCCAGAGAAGACTCAGCCAGTGAAAAACCATAAGGAACTCTTCTCGGTCTACTAAGATAGGGGGATGGAGGGTGGGACACAAGAAAGAAGGCGATATGAAGACAACTAACATGGAACGTTATGGTAGGTACATAACTTTTTATATTAAGTAGTCTCTCTCGCCTTCATTCTTGCTGGTTGGGACAGTGTCCCTAGCACCTAAAATCCTGGGTGGCTCATCGGAACAAACTCTTCAGAACAGTGGAACCAAAATCAGCTCTGCTCCTGGAAACCACATCCAACTTATAGTGCGAAATGAAAGTACGTGGGTTGGCCCACGTAGCCGCAGCACAAATAGATTCCATGGGCAACCTAGCCTGAAAGGCCACAGAAGTGGCTAAAGGTCTGGTGGAGTGACCTTTTGGTTTAACAGGCAATTCTTTATTCCTCAGTTGATAGATATCATGTGATGATAGAAGTCAACCACCTGGACAAGGTTACTTTTGAGACTGGAAGACCTTGTTTACCCTCAGCATAAGAAAGGAAAAGTTGGTCCGATTTTCTGATGTCCTTAGTTCTATGCAAATAAAAGCGTAGTTGCCTGTGAACATCGAACTGATGCAACTTATATTCCGCCCTGTTGGAGTGGTTGGAAAAAAACACAGTAAGGTCTATGGACTGATTCAAGTTATTCTCTGAAGAGACCTTAGGAAGGAAGGATTAGCCCTGAGAGCAACCCTGTCATTGTGGAACACTAGGTACGGAGGACAGGTACAAAGAGCCTGAAGTTCCGAAACTCTTCTGGCTGAAGTAATAGCTACCAGAAAGAGGGTTTTCCAAGATAAAAACTTCAAGGAACAAGATGCTGCAGGTTCGAAGGGGGGGCAAAATTAGAGAAGCTAAAATCAAATTTAGATCCCACGGAGGTGGAGGATCTCTCACTGGAGGCCTGAGCAGAGTGGTCCCTTTGAGAAAGGCTTTACATAGCTTATGGGACATGATATTATTTTCCGACAGGCCAATGTGAAAATTTGAAATTGCAGCTAACTGAACTCTAATTGTAGCAGAAGCGGACCCAGCATGAAAGAGTTCCGCAAGAAATTCCAAAATGCGGTGTACAGGGGCTGAAAAGGGGTCTATACTCTTAGCCTCTGCCCAGGAAGAAAAACGTTTCCACTTACTAGTTTTTCTAGTCGTAGACTTGAGCGATGATAAAATAATTTCGTGCACAGAGGTGGAAATATCAGGAAGCCTGGCTAAAGTTGGAAGTGGAGCAACCAAGCAGTGAGCTGGAGAGATTGCAGGGATTGGTGCAGCCCGCCTGATTGATGGATCAGGAGGTCTGGAACTAGGTCCAGAGTCCAAGGCTTCTCGAGAAGATGATGATGATGATGCAGGAACGGGAACCATATTTGTCGAGGCCAGTAAGGAACAATGAGGATCATTTTGCAGCCCAATACGGTAGCTTTCTGTATAGTTTCGGAATTAGGGGAAACGGAGGGAATGCATAAAGACGTCCCTGAGGCCAATCGTGGACTAGAGCGTCTCTGGGGGAATGTCCGGGAAGTGGAAGGAGAGAGAGAAGAAATTGCTGCACTTGCTGTTGAAGGGGGTGGCAAAAAGGTCACAGCAAGGTTGGCCCCATTTGTGGAATATCTGGTCCGCAACTACTTGATTCAGAGACCACTCGTGAGGCATGAGAATTGCTCTGCTCTGCTCAGCCTGTCTGCTATGACGTTGGACCTCCCAGGGATGTGCGTTGTGATCAGAAACCGTTGAGAAGAGATCGCCCACTGCCAGAGTCTGAGTGCTTCTCGACATAGGGGGTAGGACTTGGTTCCACCCTGCTTGTTGATGTACCACACTACTGACATATTGTCAGTTTGAAATGCAATGGTCTCGGTAGGAAGAGAGTCCTGAAGAGCTTGCAACGCTAAAAGCACGGCCCTCATCTCCAAGACGTTTATATGCAGATGGTACTCGTGAGGTTGCCGGGTGCCTTGGACTGTTCTGCCCTGATAATGCTCCCCCACCCGATCAGAGAAGCGTCTGTGGCCACCATAGCAACTGGAGGGGGGGGGGGGAGTACAAATGGTCTGCCCTGGGGCACTGATGTAGAGGCCATCCACCACGCAAGGTGCTTTTTGCATGCTTCTGCGATCATAATCATGTGAGACATGGGAAGATGCTGGAAGGACCATTGGGTGAAAAGAAGCCACTGGAGAATCCTCATGTGAAAGCGAGCTAGAGGAACAAGTATGATCGCTGCTGCAATGAGCCCCAGAGTTTGGAGGACGAACCTGGCTTGAATTCTTTTGCATGCTAATAAGACCTGTACATGTTGGCGAATCACTAAATACCCTGTCTGGTGGAAGGCTTGCTGACATGTCTTTTGTATTTAAATTTGCTCCTATAAAGGTGATAGACTGACAGAGTGACAATGCAGACTTTTTGAAATTTATCGAGATACCTAGTCTGGAGCAAGTCTCGATAGTGTAGTCTCTGGCTCACAGAAGGTGATGCCTGGTGGTAGCAGTGAGGAGTCAGTCGTCTAGATATGGAAACACCTAGAATCCTTGCCGTCTCAGGTGAGCGGTAACTACTGCCATACATTTGGTGAACACCCTGGGGGCTGTGGTGAGACCAAAGGGCAGAGCTCTGAACTGATAATGACTGGCTCCCAGTCGGAAGCAAAGGAATCTTCTGGAGCATCTGTCCATTTTGATATGGTAGTATGCATCCTGAAGAACTATAGAGCACATCCAATTGTCCTGACCCAGAAAGGGTAAAATGGACTGTAGCGTGACAATCCAAAACTTCGTTCTTTATACAGACCTGTTCAATCTGCTGAGATCCAGAATGGGTCTCCAGTCTCCTGTCTTTTTTGGTACCAAAAAGAACCTTGAGTAAATTCCGGATCCTTGCTGGTCTGCTGGGACTTGCTGGATGGCCCTTTTTCTTAGCAGTTCTGAAACCTCTTGAACTGCTTGATCCCTTAGATTGGGTGGAACATCCGGAATGGACTTGTTTAACACTAAGGGAGTGCGAACAAAGTGAATTATGTAGCCTCCGGATATAACAGACTGTACACATTTGTCTTGTGTTACGTTTTGCCAGGCTCTAGGGTACATTGATAATTTCCCCCCTACTGCCTCCAGTGGTGGGCAGCCGGGCAACCTTTCAAGGATGCTGGAAGGGCTTCTCAGAGAAGGATTCTCTGCTGCCCTGGTTTTGCGGACCCACTCTGCCATGAGAGCGGCGTCTATTATTGTTCCCTCCTCTGCCCCTGGATTGGAACTCACCACGTGTGTCCGGCAAGGCTCCCTTGGATTTCCAGAACCACATCTTCCCACTCTTCTGACCCTTAGGATATGGTCTGGAAGGAGTGGAAAAACGGACTCCCATGACAGAGAGAGTCTTGCCTTCCTGCTCACACCTGGTAAGGGTGTCCTTTACCTGTGATCCAAAAAGAGAGGAACCATCAAAGGGGGTGTTGGTAAATGACACTCTGAAAGGTTGCGCAAAGTTACATAGCAGCATCCAAGCGTGCCTCCTTTGGGCAATGCCTGTGCCCGCGGCTCTATTCGCACCATCGGCTGCATAAGAAATGAGCCTCATAGAGGAGTTCACCACTGAATTAAGAGTCGCCAGCTGGGAGGCTGCCTTAGCCTGGGCCCCCTCAGCTGATGGGTCTTGTAGGGTATCTCCAAGCTCGTTAAGGAGATCCCTTTGAAGATGGGTAAAGTGGCAAAAATAATTCAGAGCCCGCATGGAAAAGGTCGCTGAAGAGAACATCCGCTTCCATATCTGTCCATCGTCCTGGACTCCGTGTTAGTGGGATGGACAGATGAAGTTTCAGCCAACTCCTTCTTTGTGGCCACCGCTACCACCATGGCATCAATGGGAACACCTTTGGTCAAAAACTGTTTATCCTGTGGTGCAGTTATGAATTTAGCGGGTCTTCTGGGGGTCGGTTCCACTGTGTCTGGAGCTGACCACGCCTTCCGAGCCACCACAGACATCAGTGGGTCAAAAGGCGGAGACACCCAGGAGGTGGAAGGTCGGGATCCGAACGCTTCTAGGAATACAGACTCATCCTCGGAAGGGCTTAGGGTAGTCCAGTTCCCCTTCTGTCTTAGCATCTCAAGGATGTCTGAGAAGGAGACATCTTCAGAGGGGGATCTCTGGGACCCTTCCGAATCCTCTAAGTCGGTATCTGATGTGACAGACTCAGGGGAGTCAACATGCTTCCTCTTGCATTTCCTCTTACGAGGTGGCTCCTCTGAATGATCAGATGATCAGGGGAGGCCTCTGAAGAGGAAGATACACCCAAGGGGGTGCCCTGGAGCGTTGGTTCCCCACTCTTGGAATCTGGAGGAGGGGCAGAGGCAGACGCAGGCACCATAGGGGGAGGAGCCGATGGGGGATGATCGTGGGGCTGACTCTGGGGCCAGCACGCTCCTCATGACCTCGAAGGCATCCCTGCTTGGATGCCGAGAAGGCTCCAGTTCCGAAGAGATCGCAATCCCTCTCCGCACCGAAGGGGATGGCTCCGAAGCTGATGTAGGAGCCGAGCTCACCTGTGCCAAAGCTCTGAGGGGGAGAACGGGGTCGGACAAGTGTCCGATGCCACTCATCTCCTCGGAGCTGACAAGGGAGTCTCTGTGCCCAGACCCTTCCAAGGACGGTACCAAGGACGTGATCGGTGCAGACAACGGAACCGAAGGAGAAGGTATCGGTGCCGACGGTTCTACGACTCGAACCCCAACGAACTCTGGCTCTGAGCTCAAGGGAGGAATCGGAGGAGGAATAACTGCAGACATGGATGGAGCAGACACCTAATGAGGGGGGCTGGACAACATTTTTGCTAGGGCCTGCGATTTCAACAGCCTACTGACCCACTCTCTCCATGTCGTGATCTGAAAGCCTTGAGGACCGAGAAGAGTGGGAGGACCAATGACTATGCTCCGACTGGAGCAGAGGAGACCTCGGAGCCGAGGATATCGACTCCAGGGAGGGAGACCTAGATCTCCTCGACTCCCTGACGGCTCCGAAATGTGAGTCGGGACCGACTGGGAGGCAGGCACATGGGTTCCGGCCGGAACCGAGGCAGAAGGAACAGCTTCAACCAACGATGGCTTCGAACTGGGAGCCGAAGATTTAGGTGGCTTAGAGGACTTCACGGGCTGAGCCTTAGCCAGTGAATCCTGCTTAAGTAAACCCCATAGGATTAAAGTACAGTTTTGTACCTACCATAACTGTAGATGCCAGAGTGTTCACCCTGCTGCAGTCATCACACTTGGGTTATCCTGCCATCAGGCGGTCCCGCAGTCGGCCTGAGTTCCAAAGTCTTGGTCCTGCGTCGGTTGCTGTCGCTTCTTCCCCGACGTCAGTGTGCCAGGGGTATATAAGAGGCATCCAACGCCATTTTCTTCAGTTTTTCTTGCCCCAGATGTCAGGTAAGGTAGTATAGGATAGAATGGTATAGATAAGTCCAGCTAGTTCAGAGGGGATGGAGGGAGGGTAACCTGGACTGCAGCAGGGTGAACACTTGAACATCTACATTTATGGTAGGTACAAAACTGTACTATCTTCATCGTGTTACCCTGCTGCAGTCATCACACTTGAGTTGAATCCCAAAGCCAAGGATGGGTGGTGGAGTTAAACAGGGTTAGAAGAAGCTAGTAGGCCCTGCAAAACTGCAGTGGCAAAACCAGCTCTAGTCTTAGAATATAGAGGTAAGTGATAGTGTTTGGTGAAGGTGTGCACTGAACTCCAAGTTGCAGCTTCCAGAATATCCTTGGTTGGCACCCCCCCTGAGAAAGGCTGCTGATGTAGCTGTAACCCTGGTGGAGTGAGACCTAATGTTAGCAGTTACCGGTTTCCCATGATGCGTGTAGCAGAAACGTATGCAATGTCCTATCCATTTTGAAATGGTCTGTTTTGAGATGGCTTTTCCTTGTGATCCTGCAGCATAGGATACAAAGAGCTGGTCAGATTTTCTGAAAGCCTTAGTTTTATCCAAGTAGTAATGTAATTGCCTGTGAATGTCCAAAGAGTGCAGGAGTCTTTCTCCTTTATTCTGGGGATTTGGGAAAAAGGTGGGCAAACGAATGGTTTGGTTTAGGGTCAAACTGGACCACCACCTTTGGCATAAAGGAAGGTTTAGTTCGTAGAGAGAATCTGTCTTGATGAAAAATGAGGAAAGGCTCCACTGCCATTAGTGCCTGTAGCTCTGAGACTCTTCTAGCTGAGGTTATTGCTAGTAGTAGGGCAGTTTTCCATGAAATAAATTTTAAATCAGCTGAAAAAGCTGGTTCAAAGGGCGGCAGTGTAAGCTTTTCCAGAACAAAGTTGAGATCCCAAGTAGGTGTTGGTGCGCTCCTGGGCGGTCTTATGTTCTTAGCCCCTCTGAGGTACTGTCTTAGGAGTGGATGTGAAAATAAAGGAGGATCCATGTTGTAATGAGCTGAAATTGCTGAGGCGTGGATCTTAATAGATGAAAAGGAAAGTCCTTTGTGCAACATCTCAGTTAAATATCGTGGAATGTTTGGATTAAGGGGATTTTGGCCTTTAGCCCAGTTCCAGGCGCAAAATCTTTTCCATTTGTCTGAATAGGTTTTCCTGGTGCTGGGCCTCCTGGCCTCCAGAATGACATCCATAACAGCTTTGGATAGAGGTGTTGGCTGGTTGTTTAGGTAATTTGCCATGCAGCCAGGTTTGACGTCTTGAGCTGGCTGTGTAGAATCCGATTGTCTCGCTGGGTGAGCGGGTGAGGAATTTGTGGTAAAATCCATGGTGGGCCATGGGCCATGTTCCTTAGAATTGAATACCAGTGCTGGCGTGGCCAGTCTGGTGCAATGAGTATCATTTGTGGCCTCTCTAATCTGACTTTCAGCAGTACCTTTGCTAGAAGAGGCAGTGGAGGAAAGGCATACAGTGTTAATGTTTTTCAACTGAATGAGAGGGCATCCACTTTCCAAGCTTGTGGATGGAATGTCCTTGTGCAAAATTTTTGAAGTTGGTAGTTTTGGGGGTTGGCAAACAGATCCATGTCTGGGTGTCCCCATTTTTGAGTTATCACTGCAAATATTTGTGGATCTAGTTTCCACTCGTGGGGATCCATGATGTTTCTGCTTAGGTCGTCTGCCAATGTGTTTTTCTTTCCTGGCAGGAATTGTGCTTGTAACTGAATTTGGTAAGACAGTGCTGTGTTCTACAAGGTCATTGCTTGCCTGCATAGAGGGTAGGAATGTGTGCCCCCTTGCTTATGTACCACATTACTGTGGTATTGTCAGTCTTTATTATTAGATGTTCTGGGTGTAAGAGGTCCTTGAAAGCTGTTAGGGCATTCTGTACTGCTAGCATTTCTTTTTGATTGATATGCAGATGCCTTTGATCTGTAGTCCATTTGCCCTGAATGCACTGTGCTGCCATGTGCGCTCCCCAGGCATAGTCCGATGCATCTGTTGTCATATTTTGCCTGGCTGTGAGTAAGGTGAAAGGCTGATCCTTGTTGAGGTGACATGCCTGTGCCCATCACAGAAACTCCTGTTGAAGGCAGGGAATGAGTGGTATCATTGTTTCCAAGCTGTGGCTGTGCTGAGTCCATACGCTTTTCAGGTACCATTGTAATTTCCTCATATGCAGTTTTGTAAAATGGTATTAGTAGTATGCAAGATGCCATGAATCCCAAGGCCTGCAGAATTTTTCTTGCAGGGAGTTGGGTCTTTGTTGCCATTATTTTGAAATATTGAGTCAGCTGTTGTTGCTCATCTGGCGTGAGGAAAGCCATCTGGGCCGTTGTATTCAAGCTGGCACCTAGGAATATTATGTTTTGTGAGGGCACTAGTTTTGATTTCTTTTCGTTTACTGTGTAGCCTAGGCAACTTAGGTGCTTGACAAATGCCAGATGCTTTAAAAGAATGTCCAGGTATGGGTATATTTGAATTCCTCTTTGTCTGCAGTATGCAATTACTGGTGCCAGGCATATTGTGAAGACCCTGGGCGCAGTAGATAAGCCAAAGGGCAGTGCAGAGAATTGATAATGGGTTGAATCTGCAATGAAGCGGAGGTATTTTCTGCAATTTTGTCTGATAGGGCCATGCAGGTATGCCTCCTTGAGGTCCAACGTTACTAGCCAAGCATTCTTGCCCAGCATGGGAAGAAGCTGCTGTAGTGTTAGCTTCTTGAATTTTTGTACGTGTTGATAGGTGTTCAGAATTGAAAGATCCAGAATGGGTCTCCATGCTTTGTCTTTTCTTGAGACTAGAAAGAGTCTTGAGTAAAATCCTTGTCCTTGCTCCTGTGTAGGTACCTGTTGAATGGCTCTCATGTCCATGAGAGCTGTAATTTGTTTTTGTGCCTCTGCCCATTGATTTGGTGGCAGGTTTGGCATTCCTTTTATCCTTGGCAAGGTTTTAAAGTGGAATCTGTATCCTTGTGAAACAATGTTTAGGACCCATTTGTCTTTTGTGATGATGTGCCAGTTGTCTGCAAAAAGTGCTAATTTTCCTCCCAAGGGAGCTGCCAAGAGAGATTTGCTTGGTAGTTTGAGGATTGAGTCATTGTGTTTGTCTTCTGCTAGCTTGGGGCCTGTCTTCTCCTCCTTTCTGGGTAGCAGTACCCCATTGGTGAGTTTTGTAAGGGCCTTGTGACTGACCTCTGCCCCTTGGGCATCTGTATTTGCCCCTCTGTGATCTGTCAGAAACTGGAAAGGACCAGTTTTTTGTTGGCCAATTTCTCCTGAAACGAGGAGGTTGTACCTGTAAAAAATCCTTGACCTTCTGCATAGACTTTGCCTTATCCTCCATTTTCTTTAAAACCTCTTCTGCTTAGACACTGAATAATACATCCTGCTGTAAAGGTGCATCCAATAATTTTGCTTTAACATGATCAGGTAGGGTTTGTTCTTTTAACCAAGCATGTCTACGTATAACAGACCCAGTAACAGCTGCTCTACAGGAAGCTTCCAATGAATCAAATCCACATTGTAAAGTATGTTTGCTCACCTGTTCAGCTACATGCAAAGTACAGTTGTGCACACTTACCATAAATGTAGATGTTCGAGTGTCTTCACTGTTGCAGTCATCACTGTAGGGTTCTTCCTGCCGGCAGGCAGCCCTCGGTTGGCCAGAATCCCAAAGTCTGGGTCCGGCATTGGCTGTTCAGTCATGCTCCCTGACGTCAGAGTGCTAGGAGTACAAAGCTGCCAGCCGACACCATGTTCTCCAGTTTTTCTTGCCCCAGATGTCAGGTGCCTAAAAGTGAAGGCTAATAGTAAAACAAAAATGTAACATACAACAAACCCCATACCCTGTAGCAAATACACCTCAGAAGAAGGGTGAAGTAGGAAACCACACTAATAAAACCATAAGAGGGGACAGGAGGGTGGGTAACCCAGACTGCAACAGTGAAGACACTAACATCTACATTTATGGTAAGTATACACAACTGTACTATGTTCATCGTGTTTCACTGTTGCAGTCATCACTGTAGGGTTGAATCCCAAAGCTGAGATAAAGGGTGGTGGTTATAGAGTAGAAGGGGCGGCTAGAAGGCCCTGCAAGACTGCAGAAGCAAAGCCTGCCCTAGACTTAGAATAAAGAGGGAGATTATAGTGCTTAGAGAAAGTATGCACTGAACTCCAAGTTGCAGCTTCCAAAATGTCTTTGGTAGGTACTCCCCTGAGAATGGCAGCTGAAGCAGCAGCAGCTCTGGTGGAGTGAGTCCTAATTTTTCCTGGGATTTGCTTTCCATGATGAGAGTAACAAAATCTGATTCCATGAGCAATCCATTTAGAAATGGTCTGTTTTGAAATAGCTTTGCCTTGGGAATGTGCTGCATAAGAAACAAACAATTGGTCTGTTTTCCCGATATCCTTGGTCCTGTCCAGGTAAAACCGAAGCTGCCTGTGCACATCCAAGGAATGCAAGATCCTTTCCCCCTTATTTTGTGGATTAGTGAAAAAAGTTGGCAGGTGAATAGTTTGATTTAAAGCCACTTTAGAAACCACTTTAGGTAAGAAAGTAGGATTAGTCCTTAAAGACACCCTGTCTTGATGAAAAATAATATAAGGTTCCACAGCCATGCGTTCTTGCAACTCCGAGTCTCTCCTGGCTGAAGTCAAAGCCAGTAGGATAGCTGTCTTCCATGATAAATACTTCATATCAGATGTGGCAGCAGGCTCAAAAGGAGGGCAGAGTAAATTTTTCCAGAACATAGTTGAGGTCCCAGGCAGGTATGGGTGGTGTCCTAGGGGGCCTTAAATTCTTTGCTCCTCTGAGATATTTTCAGAAGTGGATGCGAAAAGATTGGAGGATCTGTATTGTAATGTGCAGAGATAGATGAGGCATGTGCAGAGATAGATGAGGCATGTATTATGGAAGAGAAGGATAAACCCTTATGTAACATGTTTGTCAGGTAATGTAAAATCAATGGGATATTAGGAATGAGAGGATCAGAATCCTGAGCATGCATTCAGGTCCAAAATCACTTCCATTTACCTTCATAAGATTTTCTAGTGCTAGGCTGTCTGGCTTCTAAGATGACATCCATGACCTGTTTGGGAAGGGTAGGATAAATCAGAGACCCTGGATATGCCAGGCTGCGAGTTTTGATATGAGAGTGCAGAACCTGGCCCTGGTGTTGGGACAAAAGATTTGGAATCTGAGGTAGAATCCAAGGAGGCTCCTGGGATAGATTCATCAGTGTTGAGTACCAAAACTGACGAGGCCAATTTGGGGCCAGTAAAGTCATCTTGGGTTTGTCCTGCTTTATCTTTAATAACACCCATGGAAGAAGAGGTAAAGGAGGAAAGGCATACCCAGAGAGGTTCCTCCAACTGAATGAGAGAACATCCACTTTCCATGCTAGTTTGTGATATGTCCTTGTGCAAAAAATATGTAGCTGGTAGTTGAGGGGGGATGCAAATAGATCTATGTCCGGGCAGCCCCAGGCTTCTGTAATCATCTTGAATATTTGGATGTCTAGCATCCACTCGTGTGGGTCTGACAGGTTCCTGCTCAGGCTGTCTTCCAGAATATTTTGTTTCCCTGGCAGGAACTCAGCTTGTAGATCCACTTTGCAAGCTAGAGCTGTGTTCCATAGAGTCATGGCTAGTCTGCAAAGGGGGTAGGAGTGTGAACCCCCTTGCTTGTTTATGTACCACATAACTGTGGTGTTGTCTGTCCGTATCAGTAGTTGTCCTGGTTGTAGAAGATCCCTAAAAGCCAAGAGGTTATTCTGTACAGCTAGCATATCTATTAAATTGATATGTAGGCGCTTCTGATCCTCTGTCCAAAAACATTGCAGACCTTTCCCCTGCAAGTGGGCTCCCCATGCGTAATCCGAGGCGTCCGTGGTTAACACTTGGTTGGCTGGAGGCAGACTGAAGGCTTTCCCTTTGTTTTGAAGACATGCCATGGCAAGACAGCAATCTGTCTCTAGACTGTGGCAATGCTGGGACCATACACTTTTTAGGTACCATTGTATTTTTCTCATATGCAGGCTTGCATAAGGTATGAGAAGGATGCAGGACGCCATGTAACCCAAAGCCTGCAGGAATTTCCTTGCAGTTAGCTGAGACATTAACGTCAGGGTTTTGAAAGTTGAAGCCAGCTGAAGTTGTTTTTCAGATGTGAGGAATGCCATCTGGGTTATTGTGTTTAGGAGAGCACTCAGAAAAGTTATCTGTTGTGTGGGTGTCAAATTTGACTTTTTCATGTTCACAGTGAATCCCAGGTACTTGAGTAGATTTTGAACAAATTCCAGGTGCTGGAGTAGGACATCCTTGCTGTCTGCTTGAATAAGGCAGTCGTCCAGATAAGGGTAAATTTGAATTCCCTTGAGTCTGCAGTAAGCTACTACTGGTGCCAGGCACTTGGTGAAGACCCTGGGCGCAGTAGACAAGCCAAAGGGCAGCGCAGAGAATTGGTAATGTTTCGAGCAGGCCTTGAACCCGAGGTATTTTCTGCACTCCTGTCTGATAGGGATGTGTAGGCAAGCCTCCTTTAAATCCAATGTCACCATCCATGCATTTTTGCTCAACATTGGCAGGAGCTGCTGCAGAGTAAGCATCTTGAACTTTGGTATCTCCAGGAAAGTATTTAAGACTGACAGATCCAGGATGGGTCTCCAGGAATTTTGTTTTCTGGGAACTAGAAAGAGCCTTGAGTAAAAGCCTTGCCCAGTCTCTGAATGTGGAACCAGTTCTATGGCCCTCATAGCCATGAGGGATCCCACCGGGTTTAATGCCTCTGCCCATTGGTGTTTTGGTAGGTCTGGCCATCCGCTTGGTCTTGGCAAGGTATGAAAGTGGAATTTGTAACCTCTTGAAACTACATCCAGAACCCACCTGTCTTGGGTTATGTAAGTCCAGTGTTGGTGAAAAAGAGAGAGAGTTTTCCTCCTAGAGGGGTTTCCAGGAGAGAGGTTCCTGGAGCCATGCAGGAGGAGTCATTGAGCCTGTTTTCTGTAAGATTGAGGCCTGTCCTCTCCACCCCTGGGGGTGGAAGCACTCCACTGTCTCGGTTTGTAAGTGTTCTGTGCTGGGCCCTCCATCTGGAGCACCTATATCTACCCCTCTGAGGCCTGTCCAAGCTGGGAAAGGACCAATTTTTAGTTGGCCAATTTCTGCTAAATCTTGGGGGCTGAACTTGTAAGAAATCCTTAACCGTTTGCATGGATTTTGCCTTAACCGTTTGCATGGATTTTGCCTTATCCTCCATTTTCTTTATCACCTCTTCAGCCTTAGACCCAAACAAAACATTATGCTGAACAGGAGCATCCAGTAACTTTGCTTTCACTTGATCAGGCAAGTTTTGTTCCTTTAACCAAGCATGCCTTCTAATGACTGTGCCAGTGGCAGCCGCCCTGCATGAAGCCTCCAAGGCATCAAAACCACAGTGTAAGCCATGCTTCCCCACCTGCTCAGTAGCATGCATCAAATCGTGTAATACCATATTATCTGCACATGCAAAAATGGTACCTAGCTTTTGTTTCATAATAGACAGCAGAAATTGCTGATATTTTAGCATATGAAATTGACAATTTAAAGCCCTAATGGATAAAGTAGCAGAAGTATACACTTTTTTGCCCCATCTCTCCAAAGCTCTAGAATCCTTACCTGACAGAATAGGGTTTTTAGCAGAGGCGGCCTTAACACCCTTAGGACCCTGAGAAATGGTTTCTGGATCAGCAGCAAGATTTTTATAAAGGCACTGGTGGGAGTCAGGGACCCTGTAATATCCATCAGGCTTTTCAGGGGCTGGAGGAAAGGAGTCAGGAGTTAAATTAGCCTCAGAAAAAACATCATCCACAATATCCAAAATAGGAGGAACAGCCAGGGGTCTGTGTTGGGGAAGAAGAAGGAAATCCCCAAGTCTTCTCTTACATTCAGAGTACTCCTGTCCTTCCCAGTAAGAATGTTCCCTCATGTCATGTAAAGTTTTCCCAAAAGAAAAAATCCTCAGGGGGAGAAGCTGAAGGAATGGATTCCTCAGCATCAGAATCCTCATAAGGAGGGAAAGTATATTCCTGTTAAGAGGAAGACACTGTAGAAATAGATGCCTGATCAGAGGATTCATAATCCAATTCTTGCCTTGGCCTTTTGTCTGGAGGGGGATGTGAACCCTTAATCATAGTTAGTAAGTCCTCCGCCATTTTAAGCATTTGTTTCTGAGACTTGGGTCCCAGATCAGAGGGGGCCTGGGCTGGAGTCTTTGATTTAGAAGGAGTCTTCACCTTCGTCTTTGCCTTTGCTTTTATCTGAAGCTGTGTAGGCCTGAAAACCCCCTCGGAAGCTGGTACCTGCACAACGGCTCCGGACCCATCCGAGGGAGCATTGTCCAAAGGTCCTGCAACTGTAGTACTCAAAGGCCTAGTTGGCTCCTCGTGGGAGTCCGTTTCGGCAATCGGTTCTGTAATGGCTGATGACGGGCTGCAAAAGCGCCTCACTGACGACTGCCGAACCTGGAGCTGGCTCCGCTTGTAAACAGTCGTCTGATTTGGACCTCGGAGGCCTGTCTTTATCCTTGCGTCGTTTGTGAACTGCGGTAGTCGGAAGCGTGTCCGACGACATATTGTAATTAACTCATTACAGCCGAGTGAGGCCTCCAGGTGCATCTGCATTTACCGCCTACTGCTCCTCTAGGCGTCAAATATTGCTTGTTCATATTTGCATTAATAATTCCAAAACCATGCCCTATACGAGGTATCAGAATATTTTATCTTGAAGCATACATGATGGCAAACACAATTGTATTGATATTTGACCTATGTCAATGAGTATTTGTTAGAATTGTAAGGTGATAACTTTATTTTTTAAAGACTCAAGCCACGCCCACTAGGAGTTAAAGGTGCACAATCAAAAGAGCTGTACTGGAGGGAATGAGTTAAACCGCCTGCCAAAGTAGTGAAAAGCAAAATTGTATCTCCGCTTAATAGTACGTTGGTTAAATCTAGCACAAAACCGACAACTAGCTATGTCGTGGTCAGGGCCTAAACACGGAATACTGTAAGAGTGGAAATCTTTATGAGGTATTTGCTTCCCACAAGAAATACAATTATTAACTTTTTCTGACATCGGACTGGTGCAAGAAAAAAAAGTTTCCCCAACGGGGTACTTAGCTTTGAGAAGAAGAAAGTCTTCGGAATGAAGCATGAAAAATATCAGGAGTCACTGAGAAAGGTTGCAACTACAACTAACAATCTACACTAACAAACCCTAACAGTTTTTAGCAAAATACAGATAAAACAATGAAAATATACGACCTGAGCCAGTAAGACAACCTCGCAGCAGAAGCGGCAAACGAGATCTGGGTATCTAGCACCAGGCATCATGGGATATGGGGTGGCCTCGAACCAGTAAACAGCTCTCAAGCTTTAAAGATGGCCGAGTCGGAGCAGAGGATCGGCTCCGAACCCAACCAGCAAGAATGAAGGCGAGAGAGACAACTTAACATTACATTTTCCTGCCATGTGGGCCCCCCAGGCATAACCTGACGCATGTTGTTAGTGTTTGCCTGGCTGTGTGTAAAGTGAATGGCTGTCTCTTGTTGTGGTGACAGGCTTGTGCCCACCATCGAAACTCCTGTTGCAGGCAGGGAATGAGTGAAATTAATGATTCCAGGCTGTGGCGATGTTGAGTCCAAACACTTATTAGATACCACTGTAGTTTCCTCATATGCAGTCTTGCTTCTGGAATTAGCAGAATGCAGGAGGCCATGTAGCCCAGAGCCTGCAGAATTTTTCTTGCAGATAACTGGGTCTTTGTTGCCATGCTTTCGAAGTAAGAAGTCAGTTGCCTTTGCTTGTCTGGCGTGAGATAAGCCATTTGGGCAGTTGTATTTAAGCTTGCACCCAGGAATATTATCTCTTGAGAGGGTACTAGTTTTGATTTCTTTTCGTTTACTGTGTACCCTAGGCAAATTAGTAATCTATTTACAAACGCCAGATGCTTTAGTAGAATGTCTTTGGTCTCTGCTTGAATAAGGCAGTCGTCCAAGTAGGGATATATTTGTATTCCTCTTTGTCTGCAAAATGCAATTACTGGTGACAGCAATTTTGTGAAGACCCTGGGCGCAGTAGATAAGCCAAAGGGCAGTGCAGAGATTTGGTAGTGCATTGAGCCAGCTATGAATCTGAGGTATCTTCTGCAAGATTGTCTGATTGGGACATGCAGGTATGCCTCTGAGCTCCAAAGTTACAAGCCAAGCCTTCTTGCCCGGCATGGGCAGAAGCTGTTGCAGTCTCAACATTTTGAATTTTGGTACGTCCAGAAAAGTATTTACAATAGACAGGTCCAGAATTAGTCTCCATGCTTTGTCCTTTCTTGGTACTAAGAAAAGTAGAGTAAAATCCTTGTCCCTGCTCCTGTTGTGGTACTGGCTGAATGGCCCTCATGTCCATGAGGGATGTTACTTGTTTTTGTGCCTCTGCCCATTAATTGTGTGGCAGGTCTGGCATACCTTTTGCCTTTGGAAGGGTGTGAAAGTGGAACCTGTAGCTCTGAGAGACTATGTTTAGGACCCATTTGTCCTGTGTGATCGTGTGCCAATTTTGTGAAAAAAGTGCTAGCTTTCCCCCTAAGGGTGCTGCCAAGAGAAAAACGCTTGGCATTGGCAGAGGGAAGTCATTGGGTCCGTTTCCTACATGGCTGTGATTTGTCTTATCCGCTTTTGGAGGTAGAAGCGCCTCATTGTTTGGGCCTGTTGCCTGCCTCTAGGGCCGTCTGTATTGGCCTCTTTGTGGTCTGTCTGACACGGGAAAGGACCAATTCTTAGAAGGCCAGTTCCTGCTAAATCTAGGTGGCTGTACTTGTAAGAAATCCGTCACGGTCTGCATAGATTTCGCTTTATCCTCCATTTTCTTCAACACCTCTTCTGCCTTAACACAAACAAAGTATCATGCTGTAATGGAGCATCCAATAATTTTGCTTTAACATGATCAGGCAGAGTCTATTCCTTTAACCAAGCATGCCTTCTAATAACAGAACCTGTTACAGCGGCTCTGCAAGAGGCATCCAAAGAATCATAACCATATTGCAAAGTAGGTTTTCCCACTTGTTCAGCTGCATGCAATAAATCCTGCAATTCCTTGTTCTCAGAACATTTAGAATTTGTCAACATTTTCTGTTTTAACAGAGACATTAAGTATTGCTGCTATTTAAGCATATGAAACACAATTTAAAGCCCTTACAGCCAAGGTAGCAGAAGTGTAGACTTTCCCCCCCATCTGTCCAGTGCTCTAGAATCTCTATCTGAGGGGACAGGGTTTTTAACAGTAGCAGCCTTGACCCCTTTGCGACCCCGAGAAATAGTTTCTGGGTCAGCAGCAGGGTTTTTATATAGAAATTCATGATAATCTGGAACCCTGTAGTATCTGTCTGGCTTAACAGGTACAGGAGGTAAAGAGTTGTGAGACAGGCCAGACTCTGAAAATACATCAGCTACAATGTCTAGAACAGGTGGAATAGCAAGAGGTCTGTGCTGAGGTAGTAGAAGAAAGTCTCTATGCCTTTTGTTAGAATCTGAATAATCTTGGCTCTCCCAGTGGAAATGCTCCCTCATGGTATGCAGGGTTTCCCCAAATGAGTAATCCTCGAGAAAAGAAGCTGAATTAAGACATTCTTCAACATCAGAATCCTCAAAGGGAAGAATAGAGTATCCCTGTTCTGAAGAGGAGTCAGAGGAAATGGAAACCTGATCAGAGGAATGATATTCAGTATCTTGCCTAGGCCTCTTATCAGGAGGGGGATGGGAATCCCTGATCAAAGTAATTAGGTCTTCGGCCATTTTGAGCATCTGTTTCTTAGGCATGGAAGTCTGTCCTGGAGAATGCTGCACTTGTTTCCTTGTCTTTAAAACTGCTTTAGTCTTTGCCTTGGATGCTGAAGTAGGCTTGATATACAGCTGTGTAGGTCTGAAAACACCCTCAGAAGCCGATGCCTGCTCAGCGGCTCCGGACCCATCTGAGGGATTAGATTCCGAAGGGCCAACACCCTTGAGTATCCAGAGGCCTAGTTGTCTCCACGTGGGAGTCAGAGGCGGCCTGTGGCTCTGAGGTAGCGGGTGTCAGGGGCTGCGAAAGCGCCTCACTGAGCACCGGCAAACCGGCAACTGGCACAGATGAGGCATCGTCAACGGTTTTGGACCCCGGATGCAGGTTCTTTTCTTTCTCCTTGTGCTTTTTATGAATTCCGGTCGTCGGTTGTTCTGACGGCATTATATAGTTAAACCTTTGACTAAAGTAATGAAAAGCAAAATCGTACTGACGCTTAATAGTGCGCCTGTTAAATCTAGCACAAAACCGATAACTAGCAACGTCGTGGTCAGGGCCTAGGCAAGAGTGAAAATCCTTATGAGGTATTTGCTTCCCACAAGAAATACAATTATTAACTTTTTCTGACATCGGTCTGAAGCAAGAAAAAAGTTTCCCCAATGGGGTACTTAGCTTTACAGAAGACTTAGGATCTGAAATTCAATTTGGAAAATCTCAGGAGTCGGCCGACCGGCACTTGCGAACTGCTTTTGCTTCGGGTACCGCAGGCAAGAAAGACTTAAGAAAATGGCATTGGCTGCACCTTTTATACCCCTGGTGCTCTGACGTCAGGGAAGAGGCGACAGGAACTGATGCCGGACCAGGACTTTGGAATTCAGGCTGACTGCGGGTAGCCTGCCAGCAGGATAACCCCAGTGTAATGACTGTAACAGTGAAACACGATGAACATCTGCATTCCAACTGGCAGAAGCGATGTGGGTGTTCAGACTGACATTCTGGAGATGTGTTCGGACTGGCAGAAAAGATGTTCTGAGGATAGTACGTCTGGACATCGCCTTTATGCCCTATGCTACGTGAGGGGCATGTGTGTGATGTTCGGCATACCTTAAACCAACAGTATGCTTTGGCATACTGGCCAACATCGAACATCCATGGCACGGAATCCCAAATGTAAAGAATACTGCAGCAGTGAATGCAAAGACGTCATTAGCTCTGTGATGATAAAGATAGATAATTACAGTTTTAACAAATGCAGCAAATACTCACCTTTGTTAGAAAAAATCTGAAACACCACCGATTGATTAATAACCTGATTTATACTGGATTCAGACACCACTTTTGATAAAAAGGAAGATTAGTCCACAGAGAAACCCTATCTGATGAACAACTAAACAAGGGAGTTAGGAGGACAATGCTGAAAGTTCCAACACTCTTTTGGCAGATGTTAATAGCAACTAAGAAAACAGTTTTCCAGGTCAAAAATTTTAGATCAGGTTTAGCCGAAGGTTTGAAGAGGAGGTGACTCAAGGTCTGAAGTATGATGTTCAAATCCCAAGGAGGGTTAGGATCCTTTAAAGGAGATCCAAGTAAGAAGGTTCTCCTTACAAAAGCTTTACAAAGCTTAGAAGAAGCTAAAGTTGAATTACTCACTCCAAGATGAAAACTGGAAATGGCTGCTAATCGCATACTGATAGTTTAGGAACTAGCATCTTCACTGAAAACTGTTAACCGGAAAGTCACGGACATTTGAAATCAGCACTAAGAAGGGGTCCAAGTTTTTGTTTACAACCCAAATAAATCTCTTCCACTTGCTCTTATAAATCTTTCTGGTGGAAGCTTTGTGGGAAGATAAAAATGTGATGGCCGGGGAAGAAGAGTGTGTTGACTAGCAAATCAATGACCCAGGAAAAACCATGAAGTCAGCTACCGGCATGTTAAGTCCGGGTGAGCCATGCCAGTCAGATGACAAAAAGAGGTCTGTAACTGGGTCCAGAATCCATGGTGGATGTAGCAGATGAGGCCAGAGGAAGGGAAACAAAATCTGACAAGGCCAATAAGAATAACCATGCTCTTCACTTGAGATGCTTTCTGTAGAAATTTTGGGAGGAGGGATAACGGGGAATAGACATAAAGGAGACCTGAAGGCCAAGTGTGAAGTAGAGCACCACTCTGGCACTTGGAATCAGGGCAAAGAATTTTCTGCATTTGTTGAGGGGAGAGGCAAATAGGTCACCGCATGATTGACCTCACTGAATGAATATTTTCTCTGCCATGTTGACATTGACAGATCACTAGTGAGACAGTAGAATGGACCCGTTTAACTAGTCTGCAATATTGCTGCATTTCTCCAGGATGCACACACTGCTATCAGAAAATAGTTGGAGGAGATCACCCACTGTCATACTCTCATAGCTTCTTGACAAACAGTGCAAGACCTGGTTCCCACTGTTTGTTGATGTACCAGACTACTGACAGAATGTCCATCTGGATCGCAACAGAACCAACTGGGAGTGTGTCGTGAAAAGGCCTGCAACGTTAATAGGACAGCTCTCATCTCCAAAACACAGACACGCATCTTGGCCTCTTTGGGAAACCATGTGCCTTGGACTGCCCTTCCCAGGAAATGCCCCCCCCCCCACCCAAGCTGACAGGAGTCCATGGTCACTGCGGCCTTGGGTTGACAAAGAACAGAAAGACTGCCTTTGTGAAGTTAACTGCAGTGGATCCACCACAGAAGGTACATTCTTGCACACTTGAGTAATCTTGACTGGCATGGAGAATGGGTGGAGAATAGACTACTGAGTGGAGTGTGTCTGCTAAAGTACTCTCATATGGAATCCGTCAAGCAGAACGAGGGAGACTGCTGCTGCCATGGATCGATCTCAAGGCTTGAAGTATCAGACATGCTGAAAGGGAAGGATTCCAAATTATTTTCCTGACCTGGAATTGGATGGTTTTGAGTCCGTATAAGCTGAGATTTGTTGTAATTGATCGATAGTCCCAGATGGGATCACAGTTGAAGTAAATAGTCCCTTTCCTGAATCAGTTGATGCTTGGTTGCAGCAGTCAAAACTAGTCATCTAGACATGGAAACACTCAGAATCCCAGCAATCTCAGGTGAGCTGCTATGACCCACCATGCATCTGGTGAACACCCTGGGGGCTGCGGTGAGACCAGTGCTCTGCATCGGCAATGACCAGCTCCCAACCAAAAGCATAGGTACCTTTCTGGAGTGCCTGTTCATTTTTATGTGGAACATCAGGGAGTTTCTTCTAAACTGTTGGAGGGATTTGGGAAAAAGGGTATAACTTCTGCATATTATCCTCCACACCCATAAGTCTTTTGTGATATCTAGTCAGGCACTCTGGTGCAGGGATAGGCAACCCTTGACTTCCTCCACAGATGGACAGTCAGGCCTCCATTCAGGAAAGCAGATAGGATCTGTTGGAGAAGGAATTTCTAGATCCCCGATTATGTAGACCACCTCTGCCACGGGAACAGCATCTTCTATTGCTGCCCCTTCCCCCCCCTGGGGGAACTATCTCCACATGGACCTTGAAAGGGACCCTGGGACTTCTTGAAACTCATCTTTCTGCCACCTTATTTCATAGAAAAGGACACTTGAGGGGCAGAAAAATGTACGCCCACAAGAGTGTATCTTTAACCTTGGGGCCAAATAATGAGATTCCATCAAAAGGGACACTAAATAAGAGACTTAAATTACTTCACAAAATTGCACAAGCGCATCCAGGCATGTTTCCTAATGGAAATGCCTGAACCTGTTGACTGTAAGGTACCTCCAGCAGCATTGCAGATTAATCTCATGGACGAATTACAAATAGATTAGAGGGTAGCCAACTGCAAGGAAATGGTATTTCCTTCCCGTGGAGGATACAGATCCCGAAAGAGATTTGGTAAGCGCCTTGAAATCACTCTGAAGTCTGGTAAAATGTGCCAAATAATTCAGCGACCTTAAAGCAAAGGTTGTTAATGCATAGACATGCATTCCAAATATGTACTCTGTCCTAAACTCCTTGTTTGGGGGGGGGGGTGGACGGAGGAACTCCGTTCAGCTAGTTCATTTCTGGTGGATGCCATAACAGCCATGGCATCAATGGGAACTCCTTTACTCCAGTGAAGGAGATCTTTTGGGGGTGCCAATGACTTTGTCTGGTCTCTTGGGAATAAGCTTGACAGTGTCCGGCTTCTTCCAAGCCCACTGAAAGACCAGATCTGTAACCTCTTTGGTGGGTAGAGTTACCTAGGAAGTAAATAGGCCAGACCAAAAAGCCAACAGAAACATGGATTCTTCTTGGGAAGGATTATCGAGAGAACACCTTAAATAAGTGGTTGGTCCAAAATATCTCCAAAAAATACATCATCAGGTGGTGATCTGGGGGACCCTTCCCCCTCATCAAAATCAGTGTCTTCCATGACAGACTTTTATGGAGAGTCTAAATGCCTCCTCTTGCATGTTCTCTCCCAAAGGAACCTCCTCGGTGGGATGCTCCAAGGAGGTATCAAAAGAGATTATACCTGGATAGGTGGATTGGAGGCTGGTTCAGGCTGGCTGTCCCTGTGGAAGTGATGAACAAGGCTCAGGATGCAAAAACCAATAAAACAAAGGAGGTCTGATCAGAGGAAGATAGAACTGTGTGATGTCTAGGTGTAAAGAAAGGTCTCCACTACTTCGAAGGCTGGGCACCAATAGAAAGTTGAAAACAGATGGATCCAAAGACTGACCCTGTCGGATCATCTGCTTCCAACATCCCACAGGCAATTTGTTCATGGAGGGAGTCTGAACCAAGATAGCGAAAGCTGATGCTTCAAGGGGAAAGAGACGGCTCAGACAATTTTGGAGTCGACTACAGAACTCTGGAAACGGCGTCAACCCAATTTTCTCCAAAGCCAACTTCATGATTCTTAAGACAGAAGTGGTGAACTTCATGACATCCATGCAGATGGACAATACAGTTACGACTACGGAATCCTACATGACTGCACTTTATAAGCACTTAAACGAGTGCATGGATCGTGCTATCCCAAACAGAACCAAGATGCTATCCCCCCAAAAAAAGGAAGCCAATCTGGTGGTCCCCTGCCATAAACAAACTGCACAACAGAAGGAAGAAACTGTTGCAAAAGAGAGTTAAATCCCATGAGTGGAGGAGCTCCCTGGTCAGCCTCAGTAAGAAGCTGCGATCCCTGATAAAATCCTCAAAAGCTAGTTGCGAAAACAAAATTGCCACTGATTGTAAAGACAACCACAAAGCATTCTAGAGCTATGTCAAGAATCTCAATGGCAACACTCAGATCTGCTCTGAGTTACGGCAAAATGGCACTAAATATACAGACCCAACTGATCTTGCCAACATCCTGGCAGATAGCACCTAACTTTAGCCCCCTCACCCCCTAAAGGGCCAGTCTCTATACCAGAAGAATGCAAAGTTCCTGTAATCATGGCTGCACAGGTAAAAACTACACTCTCCAAAGCCAAGAACACAGCATCCATGGGACCAAACAAAATCCCAGGCTGCATTCTACACGAACTACAGAACAAACTGGCACCCCACCCAAGTACCATGTTCAGTCACAGCCTCACCTCAGGCTTTGTGCCTGCTGAATGACGCACAGCGACGGTTATCCCACTCCACAAGGGGGAAGCCACCACGGACCCCGGGAACTACCGCCCCATTAGCCTGACGAGTCTGGTCTGCAAGGCCATGGAACGTATCATCATGGAACTTATACACAAAGACATTGGTAATCTCCAAACTCTGGACCCCACCCAGTTTGGGTTTGTAAAAGGCAGATCATGTCTCCTAAACCCGATAGACTTCTTTGAAGCAGCCACCAAAGCCGTAGACGAGGGTAAGGTGGTTCACACAGCCTATCTAGATCTTGCCAAGACTTTCAACACCGTCCCCCACTCTGGAATTATAGATAAACTCACTAAACTAGGTATAAATACCTATGTCACAAGATGGGTTGCCAACTGGCACACTGACAGAACCCACACTGCGAAAGTAGCAGACTCAAAATCCTACTTCAGACCAGTGACACGTGGAGTACCACAGGGTTCAGTCCTGGGTCCTCTCCTGCTTGGTATCTACTTCTCTGAAGTACAGGCTAACACAGAAGGTCTTTGGCTAACAAAGTTCACAGAAGACTGCAAACTAGGTGCCATAATCAAAACTCCTAACAATGTGGACATCCTCAAAAGGGCTTCACAGAGACAGATGCCTTTTATCAAAGCCATGGCCTCAAGCTCAAAGTGAAAAAGTGCATTATCATCCCCTTTGGTAAAAACTCTGCACCCATGAACTACAACATAGGCGGTAGTATACTTAACACCGAAAGTGTGTTAAGAAACCTTGGGACACAGGTGGACAGTAGTCTCTCCTTTGATAATCACATCGCCACAGTAGTAAGGAAATCCATTTACGTGGCACACCTCATCACAAAAGGTTTCTCATCCAGAAAAAAAAAAAAAAAGTCATTGTTCCCCTCTACTCATCAGACTCATTATAGAGTACAACATCCCTTTCGGTATGTACCTCATAAGACATCTACAACAACTGGAAAGGCCGCAGAAATACCTCACAAAGAGAGGATTACCGGCCTCAAACAGATGCCCTACAGAGAACATTTAAAAAAACTCCAGCTTTACTCCGTCGCATATTGCCTACTCAGAGGTGATCTCTGCCTACCATACAAAGCTATGTCAAAACCAGAGCTGTTGGACATGCTCCACTTAAAGAAATCTCAATCCCTTCAAGCTACACGCTCTAGGGACCTAAACCTTGTCACCACAATAAACAGAACATGCCGCAGGGATAGATTCCTGTCCCAGAGACTTCCCATACTCTGGAATAACTTATAAACTACCTATCTATATCAAACAAAGCTCCTCATTAGCAGTCTTCAAAAAAAATCTTGATGATTGGATGAGAAATAGGAAATTCACCCCGGGGATCACTTCTGCGGCTCTGCTCGACAGTGGCACAGGAAATAATTTTCTTGGATTTGTTTGCAGTTAAAGCATTCTGTATCTTTACAAATCTTTATCTGTTTAAAAACTTTCATTTTGTGGCTTTCTCTAGTGCTTTGTAGGCTACTAGCTCCCCACCCACCCTCCCTGTTGGTGTTTTCGGTTATATTTGGTGGCTTTGCAGTTGCCCGCCCCTACTGTAAATCTGATCTGGGACACTCCAAGTCTAGTGTCATTAGCTCATTCTACCAAATACAGATAGAACATTTGATAAGGCCTTCTGTTTCTCCTTTTTCCCTTAAAAAAAAAAAAAAAAAAAAAAAAATTTGCCTGAATTTCCTTATGTTCAGACTGTGCTTCTCAAACATTTTGGAAATATACAGTATATTTTAGAGCATTTATTATAACTGTAACTGCCTTAATATTGCTACAACTCAAGTGCTCTAGGTTGCACTGCATCTGAAGTGTTTGTGTGTTTTAGCTGCTTTCTGTATATATATATATATATATATATATATATATATATATATATATATATATATATATATATATATATAGACTTCTTTATATGTAGACTAGCTACTTATTCTGATGTATTACTGCCACTTAAATCGTTTTTCAGTTGTGCAGTTGCCTTGCTTCATTTAAAAAGTTTTAAACTGCTAATTTTGTACAGTTTTAATTGCATTTGCTGTTTAGAACTACACACTCAAGTGTGTTAGACTTTTCTGTGTTTATTTACTGTATTATTTAGCCCGTTTCAACAACAAAAAAAAAAAAAAATATATATATATATATATATATATATATATATATATATATATATATATATATACACACACACACACACACACACACACACACACATATATATATACATACATATATACATATACTACCTTGTTTACTCATTTCTCACCTTTTCTAGCCAGTCCATATCCCAGGCCTTGCTTGTCTCAGGACTTTATTTTCTGTGCTCAGAGCTATCCAGACCTTGCTGTGGCAGAGGGAAGTCCTACTGCCTACCAGTGGGGACTGGTGAGCATTGTACTGCCTATCTAACACTAGAGGAGTGGTTTCCAGCTCTGAAATTGTAATTTTATTAGCCTTTTTGGGCTGATTTCTATCCCTTTCAACTTTCTGGCTTAAAAATGCGTGTTTTTGCAAATTTTTCACATCGTGCAGCAGTGCGAGGCTACAGTTAAACTATTCCCGGTGCCAGAAAGTCTGCTCTTCAAATATTCCCTTAAAACTAGCTGGTTTCTCAGTAGTAGCACTAAAATCTGAACCCCTGTGAATAGCACTCTCTAGAACCTGCTGTAAAGCACTAGGAAGCCTGAAACTGATACAAGCACTCAGCTCTCCTTGTCAATAAGGAGAAATTAATCATAGGCACTAAACAGCCTACAATTGCAAAGTACCTTGCAAAGGCAAGGGAAAACAGCTCTTAAACCTTACAGAAAAGCACCTTAACAGGCATGTCCAAGGGTCAGCTTCCGGTGGTTTTTCCTGTCCACCTGGTGAATCTGGGCATACTGGGGCAATGCGGCAACTGCCTCATGTACACAGACAATCCTCTCCTCCTACCACCCAACACTACAACCTGCGAGAGATGCACTTACATAGCCAAACTGGAAGCAAAGCTCTCTCCGGTTAAGACTGTGCTAGACAGACAAGAGAAGGCTAACACCTGTATTACACCTCTAGCAACTCATAGCCCTTCAAAACCCACACCATCAACTCCCACACATAGCAACATTAAACTCACATATGCGGAGGCCCTTAACATTAACCTGCCCAAGCAACAAAAACCTCCGAAGCCGAAACGCAAACACCAGTCACAACCAAAGTGAGACATAGCTCACAACACCAGTGTGCCACCCAACAACAGCCCCTAAGGCAAGACAATGTACCCAACACTTTAGTCATAGGTGACTCTATAGTCAGGCATACTGATGTCCCACTCACCAGGCTGAACAAGAAGAAAATTACAGTCAGCTGCCGTCGGGTGCCAGGATCTGCCACATAACGCATGCACTCAAGTCACTCCACAACAAGTACAAATACGACTCTGTCATTGTCCACGCTGGAGTAAATGACTTGAGACGTACCTCCCTGGACTAAATGAAGAGAGACATGGAAGAGCTCTTGGATCATGTGACCCAGGCAGGTATGACCCTAGCCCTGAGTAGCATCTTGCCTGTGCCCAGAATGATACCACAGTATAAGGACAAAATGATTGACTTCAACAATTAGCTAAGCTTCTGGTGTCATTCAAAGGAGATCCAGTATTTGTCTGCCTAGGAAGACATGATCGACAAACCACGATGCTTTGCCAGAGATGGTCTGCACCTGCCACCCCTGGGATTCAGGTTACTGGCTAAAGCTCTTGCCACCCTTATAGTGCCTTTTTTAGGCAAGGTTCAAAGGATAAAACCACCACTGTAACAGATCCAAGCATGCAAAATCCGAAGGTAATGCTACTCAATGCTAGAAATCTAAACCTCAAAATGCACTCTCGAGGCACTCCTAAAAATGGAGAACATCCATATCAGTGCAGTGACTGAGACCTGGTTCAAGGCTCCAGAGAGCACCCCTACAATACCAGGCTACAATTCTTACCACACTTTTCGGCCACTAAACCAAGACCAAAACACTACAGGTGGAGGAGTGTCCATATTCACCACGGATATTCACACCTCCAGGCTAGTTGCCCAACACAATGCATCTGAAATTCTCCAGGTGCAACTAACACTAGGTAAGACTGCAATCCAAATTGTAGCTTGCTACAGATCTCCCACCATACCCCAGGATTCTCACTACACCTTCCTAAACATACTGGAAAATATTAAGATACACCCAAACACCCTAATACTAGGCGATTTCAACTACCCTGCCATTAATTGGGAAAACTACTCGGGTACCAACTCCTTTTCCCAACGGTTCTTGGAATTCATAAATTTGAACGACCTGGATCAACTAATCCATTGTCCCACCAGAGGCTCCAATATCCTAGACCTGGTTATTACCAACATGGGAGATAGATGCTCCACACCCGTGGTCACCCACTCATTGGTCAGGTCTGACCATAAGCAAATCACCCTTGACATCCACATCCCACCCCCACCCCAATAAGGAAACCTCCTTAAAAAACTTCTCCAAAGCCAACTTCATGCTACTGAAGTCAGAAGCGACAAACTTCACAACACCCACACAGACGGGATCTGGAAGTTCAACTGCAGAATCCTACACTAAGGCACTGTACGAGCATATCCACTCGTGCATGAACCGTGCCATCCCAAATAGAACAAAGATGATCTCCAAAAAAAGGAAGCCAATCTGGTGGTCCCCTGCAATAAACAAACTATACAACAGAAGGAAGAAACTGTTGCAGAAAAGAGGAAAATCCCAGGATGCAAAAAACTCCCTCACCAGCCTCAGCAAGAAGCTGAGATCCCTCATAAAATCCTCAAAAGCTAGTTACGAAAATAAAATTGCCAAAGATTCCAAAGACAACCACAAGGCATTCTACAGTTATGTCAAGAATCTAAATGGCAATACTCAGATGTGCTCTGAGCTACAACGGAATGGCATTAAATATACTGATCCCAAGGATATTGCCAATATCCTGGCAGATCGATTTAGTGCCAACTTCACTCCCCTCTCACCCCCTAAAGGGCCCATCTCAATACCAAAAGATTGCCAAATTCCGACAATCATAGCCACACAGGTCGAAATAGCATTCTCCAAAGCTAAGAATACAGCATCCATGGGACCAGATGATATCCCAGGCTGTGTACTACATGAAAGTACAGTTGTGTACACCTACCATAAATGTAGATGTTTGAGTGTCTTCACTGTTGCAGTCATGACTGTAGGGTTCTCCCCTGCTGGCAGGCAGCCCTCGGTCGGCCAGAATCCCAAAGTCTGGGTCCGGCGTCGGCTGTTCAACCATGCTCCCTAATGTCAGAGCACCAGGAGTACAAAGCTGACAGCCGACGCCATCTTCTCCAGTTTTTCTTGCCCCAGATGTCAAGAGTCCCAAAATGAAAAGGTCCCATAACCTTTGCAAATACACCTCAGAAGAATGGCAAAAAAAAGGAAATACACAAAAGTAAAAATAAGAGGGGACAGGAGAGAGGGGAAACCCAGACTGCAACAGTGAAGACACTCGAACATCTACATTTATGGTAGGTGTACACAAAGTACAGTTTTGTACCTACCATAAATGTAGATGTCCGATAGATATGCAACTGCAGTCATAACATATGGGTTGTCCTGCCTCAGGCAGCCCTCGGTCGGCCGGATTCCAAAGGCTGGGTCCGACGTCGGCTGATGTTGCATTTCTCTCCGACGTCAGAGCGGCTGGAGTATATAAGCATCAGCCGACGCCATCTTCTTCAGTGTTTCTTGCCCCAGATGCCAGGTGCCCTCCAAGGAAGGCTGTAATCAAATTGGAAGACAATAATAGGTTTCCAGACAATAAATAAGTAATAAACAGATACACCATAACAGATATCCCCAGCTAAGGATAATAGGGATAGGAGTGGACCCAAGGCATAGAGGGGAAGGAGGGAGGGAAAACCCGACTGCAGTTGCGTATCTATCGGACATCTACATTTATGGTAGGTACAAAACTGTACTATATCCTTCAAGAATGCAACTGCAGTCATAACATATGGGTTGAATACCATAGCCTAGCTGAGGGAGGTGGTATGCTCTAAGAAAAGGATGGTGTAGCTATCAATCCCTGCAGGACTGCCGAAGCAAAGCCTGCTCTGGATCTGGAATATAAAGGGAGGTTGTAGTGTTTGGAAAATGTATGCACGGAGCTCCATGTAGCAGCTTCTAGAATGTCTTTTGTAGGCTCCCCTCTTAAAAAAGCTGTAGAGGTGGCTGTAGCTCTGGTGGAGTGTGGTCTGACATTGGCTGGCACACTCTTTCCATGGAAGGAATAACAGAATCTGATGCAATGTCCAATCCATTTTCAAACTGTCTGTTTGGAAATTGCTTTTCCTTGTACTCCAGGGGCGTAAGCTACAAAAAGCTGATCAGACTTCCTACTGGTCTTGGTTCTGTCTAGGTAGTAGCGAAGTTGTCTGTGTATGTCCAAGGTATGTAACAGTCTTTCCCCTTTGTTCTCAGGATTGGGAAAGAAAGTAGGCAGGTGAATTGCTTGATTTAAAGAAACCCTAGATACCACTTTTGTCAGAAAGGTAGGGTTGGTTCGTAAGGAGACCCTGTCTCTGTGAAAAGTTATGAACGGTGGTATTGCCATTGAGGCCTGTAATTCCGAAACCATTCTTGCTGAGGTAATGGCCAGCAGGAAAGCTGTCTTCCAGGAAAGAAATTGTAAATCCACAGAAGCTGCTGGCTCGAAGGGAGGTGGAGTCAATTTTTCTAGGACAAAATTGAGGTCCCAAGCTGGTACTGGTGCCTTCCTTGGGGGCTTTATATTCTTGATTCCTCTAAGAAATTGCCTTAACAAAGGATGCGAAAACACAGGTGGATCAGTGTTGTATCTAGCTGAGATAGCTGAAGCATGTATTTTTATGGAAGAGTATGAGAGTCTGTTATGTAGCACATCTGCCAAGTATTCCAGAATGAGTGGAATGCTCAAAAGTGATGAATCATGACCCTTGTTGCTATTCCAAATGCTGAATCTCTTCCATTTGGCTGAGTAAGCCTTTCTGGTGGATGGTCTGCGGGCTTCTGTTATTATCCGCTGAACTTCCTTGGAGAGAGGTAGATTGAGGTTATTTATTCCCAAGCTGTTAGCTGTAGCGTCTGGATGTTGGGATGAACTGTCCTGAAGTTGTGTTGAGTCAAAAGTTGGGGCCATTGTGGAAGGGCCCACGTTTTGTTGTGACATATGCTCCGTAGCAGTGGGTACCAGTGTTGTCTTGGCCAGTCTGGAGCTATTAGGATCCCCTTTGGCTGCTCTGCTTTGATCTTTAATAACACTGTGGTCATCAGTGGCAGAGGTGGAAGTGCATAAATTATTAGGGAGCTCCAGTTGAATGAGAGGGCATCTATTTTCCATGCTTGTGGATGATATGTCCTTGAGCAGAACTTTTGTAAGTGATGATTGAGGTGGGAGGCAAATAGGTCAACGTCCGGCCTGCCCCATGTCGAGGTGAGTCGTATAAAGATGTCTGGATGTAGCCTCCATTCGTGGGGGTCTAGAAAATTCCTGCTTAGACTGTCCGCCAGAACATTGTCTTTGCCTGGAACAAACTGGGATTGTAACTGTACGTTTAGACCCAGTGATTTTTCCCAAAGATTCATTGTCAGTCTGCAAAGGGGGTAAGAATGAGTGCCCCCCTGCTTGTTTATGTACCACATCACAGTGGTGTTGTCTGTCCGTATTAGTAGGTGGCCTTGTTGAAGTTGTTGTCAAAAGGCCTCGATGGCATGCATTACTGCTAGCATTTCTTTTTGGTTGATATGCAGATGTGCTTTCTTTGGAGACCATTGCCCTTGAATACATCTGCCTTCCATGTGCGCCCCCCCATCCAAGGTCTGAGGCGTCTGTGGTCATGGTCTGTGTTATCTGAGGTTTTTTGAACGACATACCTGTGTTTGACTGGCTTACTGTGGCCCACCATAGAAATTCCTTTTGAAGACATGGAATGAGTGGAATAGTTGCTTCTAGGTTGTTGCTGTGTTGAGACCATAAGCTTTTTAAGTACCATTGAAGCTTTCTCATGTGTAGTCTTGCTAGTGGAACCAGGAGAATGCAGGATGCCATGTAACCCAGGGCCTGTAGGAAACTCCTTGCAGTCATCTGGGTGAGCTTTGCTAAACTTTTGAAGTAATGGGTTAACTTTTTTGCTTGTCTTCTGTCAGGTAAGCCATTTGAGAGGCTGTGTCTAGTTTGGCTCCTAAGAAGGTTATTTGCTGGGATGGCTGAAGTCTTGACTTTTGAAAGTTGACTGTGTATCCCAGAGCCTGTAGCAAGTGTATGACATAATTCAAGTTTTTGTCAAGGTTAGTTTGTTGTCCGCTTGTATGACGCAATCGTCCAGGTACGGGTAGATTTGAATCTGGAGCCTGCAATGAGCAATTACTGATGCCAGGCATTTCGTGAATACTCTGGGCGCAGTAGATAAGCCAAATGGCAATGCTGAGAATTGATAATGCTCTGGCCCTGCAAGAAATCTGAGGTATCTTCTGCAGCTGTGTCTGATAGGGACATGCAGGTATGCCTCCTTGAGGTCCAGAGTAATCAGCCAAGACCCCTTGCCCAGCATGGGAAGGAGTTGCTGTAGAGTCAGCATTTTGAACTTTGGTACTTATGAGAAAAGTGTTTAAAGCGGACAAGTCCAGTATTGGTCTCCATTGAGTTTCTTTTCTTGGAAAAAGGAACAGTCTTGAATAAAACCCCTGACCTTGTTCTTGTTGTGGAACTTTTTCTATTGCTTTGATCTAAGCAAGCAGAGAAATTTGCTTGATAGCCTCTGCCCTCTGATTTTGTGGAAGGTTTGGCATGCCTTGTTTTCTTGGCAAGGTATGAAAATGGAACCCGTAACCGTGGTCTATAATGTCCAAAATCCATTTGTCTTTGTCAGTTTGTGCCAATTTTTGAAAACAAAGATAACTTTCCTCCAAAGGAGCTTCTGTTTGCTCCTTGGTCAGCGGAACTAGAGGAAAGTCATTGAGATTGTCCCTGCAGGGCAGGAGAAACCCCTGTGTCACTTCTTTGGTTTGCTGGTTGCCATTGTCGTCCCCTGTAGGATCCTCTGTATTGCCCTCTTCCTCGGCCACGCCTGTTTTGCCCCTTTGAAATCTTTCAGCATTAGGAAAGGACCAGTTTTTAGAAGCCCAGTTCCTGCTGAATCTGGGCGGATGAACCTGGAGGAAATCTTTGACTGTCTGAACTGACTTGGCTTTTTCCTCAATGGACTTTAACACATCTTTAGCATTAGCACCAAAAAGCTTGTTCTTTTCCAAGGGTGCGTCAAGAAGTTTTGCCTTAACATGATCTGGTAAAGGTTGTTCTTTTAACCATGCATGTCTACGAATGACCGCCCCTGTCATAGCTGCCCTACATGAAGCCTCCAATGCATCATATCCACACTGTAGAAAGTGATTGCTAACCTGCTGAGAATTATGCACAGCCTCCTGCAAAGACTTCCTATCTAAAGGTTCAGGAGAGGCCAATCTTTTCTGTAAATCATCTAACAGGAAATCCTGATATTGAAACATGTGAAAGAGACAATTGAGAGCTCTCATAGATAAAGTAGTGGAGGTGTAAACCTTCTTCCCCCATCTAAGGACCTTGCTTCCCTGTCGGAAGGCAAAGGGTTTTTGGAGGTGGTAGCTGAAACCCCTTTAGGCCCCTGGGAAATTGTTTCTAAATCAACAGCATGGGCCCTAAAGAAATGAGAATGGGTTTCTGGGACCCTATAGTATCTGTCAGGCTTGACAGGAGCAGGAGGAAGAGTATCAGGGGTAACACTGGAGTCAGAGTATAAATCATCCAAAACATCAAGCACAGGAGGTATAGCTAAGGGTCTGTGTTGGGGCTTTTTAAGGACGGTTCGAAGGTGCTTTCTGGAATCTGAATATTCCTGGCCTTGCCACTTAAAATGCTCCCTCATGGAATGCAGAACTTCCCCAAAAGAAATATCCTCAGGAGGAGAGGCCGAGGGAATGGAGTCCTCTGCATCTGAATCCTCATAGGTCTGGAAGGGCTCTTCCTGGCTTTTGGAGTGAATAGAGTCCTCTGAATCTTCATCTGTAGGAAGAGGGTCAGAGGGTTCAACCCTGGGCCTCTTATCAGGAGGAGGCTGGGATCCTCTCTCAGGATGGGCCTGGGAACCTCTGATCAGGGAAATTAAATCTGCGGCCATAGACATGATTTGAGTTGGAGTAGGCTGAGGTAAGGTTTTAGCAGTAAGATGCTTGGACTTGCTGGCTGCCTTAGCACGTGTGTAGGCCTTGATAGACATGGACATGGGAGGCCTAGCCGCTCCACGTGCAGGAGTGACCTTATCAACAGCAATGGTCTCGGGCATTTCCTTGGTTTCAGTATCCGGAGGAAAATCAATAACTGGCGTCGGAGTGGACTCCGGTATCAGAGGTATCGGTACGGTGTCTTCGGTTCGAGCGGTGGAATAACCGCCTCAGAGGGAACCGGGCACTCGTGGTTAGTTTTGGCGTGGTCGGTGGAAGACGGGCCGAGGATGTCGGTCCCGGTCTTTTCGCTTTAGAGTCTGCGTTGTCGGTTGTTCCGACGGCATTCTATAATCAAATTTTTTGCCGAAAAAGTCTTCAGCGAACTCCGCCCGGTGCCTGAGAGTGCGCTTATTGAAGCGAGCACAGGTGGCACAGGCCGAGACGTCGTGGTCTGGGCCAAGGCAAGGGAGGCAGTAAGAGTGGAAATCCTTATGAGGTATTTGTTTACCACAAGACAAACAATTATTTACTTTTTCAGTAATTTCTGACATCGGCTGAGGCAAGAAAAGGTCCCCAACGGGGTACTTAGCTTTTGATGACTTCGGTCAAGAATACAGGAGCTGACCGACCGGCACTTGGGAACTGCTTCTGCTTCGGGCACCGCGCGGCAAGAAAGACTGAAGAAGATGGCGTCGGCTGATGCTTACATACTCCAGCCGGTCTGACGTCGGAGAGAAATGCGACATCAGCCGACGTCGGACCCAGACTTTGGAATCCGGCCGACCGAGGGCTGCCTGAGGCAGGACAACCCATATGTTATGACTGCAGTTGCATTCTTGAAGGACATCTGTACTATGTTCATCGTGTTTCACTGTTGCAGTCATGACTGTAGGGCAGAATCCCAAAGTTGAGAGAAAGGGAGGTGGTCATAAAGAAGAAGGGGCGGCTAAAAGGCCCTGCAAGACTGCAGAGGCAAAGCCTGCCCTAGACTTAGAGTAGAGAGAGGTAGATTGTAGTGCTTAGAAAAAGTATGAACAGAACTCCAAGTTGCAGCTTCCAAAATGTCTTTGGTAGGAACTCCCCTGAGGAAGGCCGCAGAAGTGGCAGCAGTTCTGGTGGAATGAGTCCGTATACTCCCTGGGATTTGCTTTCCATGTGTGAATAACCAAATCTGATTCCATGAGCAATCCATTTAGAAATGGTCTGTTTTGAAATGGCTTTACCTTGGGAACTTGAAGCATAAGAAACAAACAATTGTTCTGATTTTCTGATGTCCTTGGTTCTGTTAAGGTAAAAACGTCTGTGTACATCCAATGTAAGATCCTTTCCCCTTTATTTTGAGGAGTGGGGAAAAAGGTTGGCAAGTGGATAGTTTGACTTAAAGCCACTTTGGAAATCACCTTAGGCATGAAGGTAGGATTAGTCCTCAAAGATAACCTGTCTTGATGAAAAATAATATAAGGTTCCACAGCCATAAGAGCTTGTAAACTCTGAAACTCTCCTGGCAGAGGTTAGGGCTAACAGGACAGCTGTCTTCCAAGATAAAAACTTGATGTCAGAAGAGGCAGCAGGCTCAAAAGGAGGCAAGGTTAGTTTTTCCAAAACATAGCTGAGATCCCAAGCAGGAATGGGAGGAGATCTAGGAGGTCTTAAGTTCTTCGCTCCTCTGAGAAACTGTCTCATGAGCTGGTGGGAAAAGATGGGAGGGTCTGTATTATAATGAGCAGAAATAGCAGAAGCATGTATCTTAATGGAAGAGAAAGTGAGACCCTTATGTAAGAGATCTGTCAAGTAAAGTAAAATTAAAGTAATGTTAGGAAGAAGAAGATCAGAATCCTGAGCCTGCATCCAGGAACAAAATCTTTTCCATTTTCCTGCAGAAGATTTTCTAGTGCTAGGACGTCTGGCTTCTAGAATGACATCCATAACCTGCTTGGGTAGGAAAGAAGAAATCAAAGGCCCTGGATTAACCAGGCCGCCAGGCTGAGAGTTCTGATATGACAGTGTAGAACCTGACCCTGATGTTGAGACAGAAGGTTCGGAGACTGAGGTAAAACCCAAGGGGGCTCCAGGCATAGGTTTTTTAGAGTTGGATACCAAAACTGCCGAGGCCAATTTGGAGCCAGCAAGATTATCATTTTGGGCTTGTCCTGTTTTATTTTCAATAAAACCCGTGGAAGAAGAGGAAGAGGCAGAAAGGCATATCCCGAGAGGTTCCTCCAACTGAATGACAGGGCATCCACTTTCCAAGCTTCTCTGTGGAAAGTCCTGGTGCAAAAATTCTGTAGTTGAGGATTGAGATGGGATGCAAAGAGGTCTATGTGAGGACATCCCCAGACTGCTGTTATCATCCTGAATATTTTGGTGTCCAGCATCCACTCGTGTGGATCCAAAAGGTATCTGCTCAGACTGTCTGCCAGGAAGTTTTGTTTTCCTGGTAGAAACTGAGCTTGAAGATCCAGATTGCAAGCTAGAGCTGTGTTCCACAGATCCATGGCTAGTCTGCAAAGGGAGTAGGAATGAGATCCCCCTTGCTTGTTTATGTACCACATAACTGTAGTGTTGTCTGTCCGTATTAGTAGTTGTCCTGGTTGTAAAAGATTCCTGAAGGCCAATAGAGCTTTCCGAACGGCTAACATTTCCTTTAAGTTGATATGCAGGTGCTTCTGATCCTTTGTCCAAAAGCCCTGCAGACAATTGCCCTGAAAATGGGCTCCCCAAGCATAATCCGAGGCGTCCGTGGTTAGACTCTGAGTGGCAGGAGGCAGACGGAAGGGTTTCCCTTTGTTTAGAGCACATGCCCTGGACCACCAAAGAAATTCCTTTTGAAGGCAAGGAAGGACGGAGATCAGTATGTCTAAACTGTGGCAATGCTGAGACCATACACTTTTTTAGGTACCACTGTATTTTCCTCATGTGTAGTCTTGCATATGGTACGAGAAGGATGCAGGAGGCCATGTAACCCAAAGCCTGCAGGAATTTCCTTGCAGATAGTTGAGTTAAAGTTGCCAAGGTTCTGAAAGTTGAAGCCAGCTGTAATTGTTTTTCGGATGTCAGAAATGCCATCTGGGTTGTAGTGTTTAGAAGTGCCCCCAGAAAAGTGATCTGTTGTGATGGTGCCAAATTTGACTTTATGTTTACAGAGAATCCCAGGAACTTGAGGAGGTTCTGTACAAATTCTAGATGCTGGAGTAAGACATCCTTGCTGTCTGCCTGAATTAGACAATCATCCAGATGAGGGTAAATTTGAATTCCCTTGAGTCTGCAGTAAGCTACTACTGGAGCCAGGCATTTGGTGAAGACCCTGAGCACAGTAGACAATCCAAAGGGCAGCGCAGAGAATTTAAAGTGCCTCGATCCGGCCTTGAACCCGAGGTATTTTCTGCGATCCTGCCTGATGGGAGTGTGTAAATATGCCTCTTTTAAATCCAAAGTTACCATCCATGCATCTTTGGACAGCAGCTGCTGTAGAGTAAGCATCCTGAATTTTGGAATCTCTGGAAAGGTGTTCAAGACCGACAGATCCAGAATGGGTCTCCATGAGTTTTGCTTCCTTGGGACTAGAAAGAGCCTTGAGTAAAAACCTTTTCCCATCTCTGAAAGTGGAACCAGTTCTATGACATTCATAGCCAAAAGAGCTTCCACCTGGTTTAAGGCCTCCGTCCATTGATGTTTTGGAAGGTCTGGCCATCCGCTTGGCCTTGGCAAGGAATGAAAATGGAATTTGTAACCTCTTAAAACCACATCCAAAACCCACTTGTCTTGGGTTATTTGAGTCCAATTTTGATAAAAAAAGAGAGAGTTTTCCTCCGAGAAGGGCTTCCAGGCAAGAAGTTCCTGTAGCCCAACAGAGGGAGTCATTGAGTTTGAGTTGGTTTCCTTTGAGTTTGTGACCGGTCCTCTCCTTCCCTAGGGGTGGAAGCAGTCCACTGTCCTGTCTTGGTCTATAAGAAGCTTGTGTTTGAGGCCTTCCTCTGGAGCGTCTATATCTACCCCTCTGAGGCCTGTCTGAAGTGGGAAAGGACCAATTTTTTGAAGGCCAATTCCTGCTAAATCTAGGTGGCTGTACTTGTAAGAAATCTTTAACTGTTTGCATGGATTTTGCCTTATCCTCCATCTTTTTAATCACCTCTTCAGCTTTTGATCCAAATAAAACATTATGCTGAACAGGAGCATCCAATAATTTAGCCTTTAATTGTTCAGGCAAATTTTGTTCCTTTAGCCATGCATGCCTTCTAATGACTGTGCCAGAGGCCGCAGCCCTACAAGAAGCCTCCAAGGCATCAAATCCACAGTGCAAACCATGCTTCCCAACTTGTTCAGTGGCATGCAATAAGTCACGTAAATTCCTTATCTGCAGAGGCAGAAATGGAAGTAAGCTTTTGTTTTAAAACAGACACGAGAAATTGCTGGTATTTTAGCATATGAAACTGACAGTTTAAAGCCCTAATGGACAAAGTAGCAGAAGTGTACACCTTTTTGCCCCATCTTTCTAAGGATCGAGAATCCTTTTCAGTAGGAGTGGGATTTTTGGCAGAAGCGGCCTTAACTCCCTTAGGACCCTGAGAAATGGTTTCAGGGTCAGCAGAAGGGTTCTTGTATAAAAACTGATGGGAATCAGGAACCCTGTAATATCCATCAGGCTTAACAGGAGCAGGAGGAAGAGAGTCAGGGGTTAAGTTAGCCTCCGAAAAGGCATCATCCACAATATCCAAAACAGGAGAATAGCCAGGGGTCTATGTTGGGAAAGAAGAAAATCCCTCAGTCTTTTCTTAGATTCCGAATACTCCTGTCCTTCCCAGTGGAAAGGTTCCCTCATTTCATGCAAAGTTTCCCCAAAAGAGAAATCCTCAGGGGGAGAAGCTGAAGGAATGGAGTCTTCAGCATCAGAATCCTCATAAGGAGGGAAAGAATATTCCTGATCAGAAGAAGAAACTGAGGAAACAGAAGCCTGATCAGAGGAATCATAATAAACATCCTGCCTTGGCCTTTTATCTGGAGGGGGATGTGAACCCCTAATCATAGTAAGTAAATCCTCCGCCATCTTGAGTAACTGTTTCTGTGACTTGGGAGCCAGTTCAGAAGAGGCCGGTGTTGCAGTCTTTGATTTAGAAGGAGTCTTTGCCTTTGCCTTTATTAGAAGCGGAGTAGGCCTGAAAACCCCTTCGGAAGCCGGTACCTGCACAGCGGCTCCGGACCCATCCGAAGGAGCATTGTCTGAAGGTCCTGCAACAGAAATATTTAAAGGCCTGGTTGGCTCCTCATGAGAGTCAGTTTCGGCCATCGGTTCTGAAATGGCCGACGACAGGGGCTGCAAAAGCACCTCACTGACGACGGCCGAACCTGAAGCTGGCTCCGCTTGTACTCCATCATCAGATTTGGACCTCGAAGGCCTGTCTTTATCCTTGTGACGTTTGTGAACTCCGGTAGCCGGAACCGTATCCAACGACATTTTGTAGTTAAAGCGCCTACCGAAGTAATGAAAAGCAAAATCGTACCTTCGCTTAATAGTATGTTGATTGAATCTAGCACAAAACCGACAACTAGCTACGTCGTGGTCAGGGTCTAAGCAAGGAATACAGTAAGAATGAAAATCCTTATGAGGTATTTGCTTCACACATGAAATACAATTATTAACTTTTTCTGACATCGGAGTGGAGCAAGAAAAAAAGTTTCCCCAACGGGGTACTTAGCTTTGAGTGGAGAGGAAAATCTTCGGACTGAAGTATATCAGAAAAAATCGTCAGGAGTCAGCCGACCGGCACATGCGAACTGCTATCACCGCACGGCAAGAAAGACTGGAGAAGATGGCGTCGGCTGTCAGCTTTGTACTCCTGGCGCTCTGACGTCAGGGAGCATGGTTGAACAGCTGACGCCGGACCCAGACTTTGGGATTCTGGCCGACCGAGGGCTGCCTGCTGGCAGGGGAAAACCCTACAGTCATGACTGCAACAGTGAAACATGATGAACATCTACAAAATGAACTGGCACCCCACCTAAGTGTCATGCTTAATCATAGCTTCACCTCAGGCTTCTTGCCCACCGAGTGGCGCACAGCTACAGTTATCCCGATCCACAAGGGAGAACCCACCTTGGATCCTGGGAACTACCGTCCCATCAATCTGACAAGCCTGATCTGCAAGGGCATGGAATGTATCATCACGGAACTTATAAACGAAGACATTGGCAACCTCCAGACACTGGAGCCCATCCAGTTTGGGTTTGTGAAGGGCCGATCTTGTCTCCTGAATCTGACTGACTTCTCTGAATCTGTTTCCAGAGCTGTGGACGAGGGTAAGGAGGTCCACACAGCCCATCTGGACCTCGCCAAGGCCTTCAACACCATCCCCTACTCTGGAATCATAGATAAACTTACTAAGCTGGGCATATATCCCTACATCACTCGATGGGTTGCCAACTGGCTTACTGATAGAACCCAGACTGTAAAAGTAGCCGACTCCAAATCCAGCTCCAGACAAGTGGAGTACCTCAGGGTTCAGTCCTGGGACCACTCTTGTTTGGCATCTACTTCCCTGAAGTACAGGCCAACACTAAGGAACTCTGGCTAACAAAGTTTGCAGATGACTGCAAACTTGGAGCCATTATTGAATCCCTAAATGATATGGATATTCTACAAAAGGGCCTTACAGAAACAGATGCCTGGTGCCAGAGCCATGGGGTCAAGCTGAATGCCAAGAACTGTATAGTCATCCCCTTTGGAAAAATACATGTACCCATTAACTACCACATAGGTGGCAGGACACTAAACATCGAAAGTGTGATGAGAGACTTAGGGACACAAAGTGGACAGTGGTCTCACTTTTGATAACCACATCACTACAACAGTCAGGAAATCATTCTACTTGGCACACCTCATCACTAAGGGCTTTTCATACAAAAAAAAGGAGGTCATTGTCCCACTGTACTCATCCCTCATTAGACCCATTATAGAGTATAATGCCCCATTTGGTATGTACCTCACAAGACATCTGCAACAGCTGGAAAGGCCACAGAAATACCTCACTAAAAGAATCACAGGCCTAAAGCAGATGCCATATACTGACCGTCTAAAAAAAACTCCAGCTATACTCTGTGGCATATAGTCTACTCAGAGGCGATCTCTGATCAACATACAAGGCCATGTCAAACCCCGAGCTGTTGGACATGCTCCACTTAAAGAAATCTCAATCCCTCAGAGGCACACGCTCCAGGGATCTAAACCTTATCAACACAATGAACAAAACATGCTGGAGGGATAGGTTCCTGACCCAGAGACTCTCCATATTCTGGAATAAACTGCCCATACATGTCAAGCAGAGCACTTCATTGGCCCTCTTCAAAAGGAACCTTGATGATTGGATGGGAGATAGGAAATTCACCCAGGGGATCATGTCAGTCACCCTGCTAGACAGGGGCCCAGAGAAGTAAATATTGTGGGAAAAATTTTCCAGGGAATTGTTATGGCTAGGCTTGCATAGGCCTTAGGGCCGATAGCCTATTACCAACCTATGAACCTAAAAGCCAGGGGTACCTTTTTGGCTGGGCTTGTTTAGACCCTAGGGTTGACAGCCTAGTACCTACCAATGAGCCTATGAATCCTCCTGCTCGGACAACTTAGAGAAACTACTAGAGTCAAACAAACTTCGGATCCAATGAAGACATCCAAAAATTTCAGACCAGACAACTCCAAAACCTAAAGACTGATCACAGAAAAAGCTATTAAAGGGGTGTTGACTGAAGAATACACTTAGGACCTGACACAGTTGGAGCCAGGACATGACAACTCCCATTTGAATTTGTGTCCCAGGGAACTTACCATCCTGTCCCCATCTGCTTTGGATAGGCTCCTGGAGGATCAAAGAGAGAAAGCTGTAGATGAAGGCCTGGAATGCAATCTACGCGACTGTTCCAAGGATCTAAGAACGCAATTTGGATGAGAAAGAAGAAAAGGTGGAGTATGGATCGATAGGATCTCTTGGATCTTGGTTTTGGTGTCAGATCAGACTTCTTCAATAGTTTTGCTGGTGGCTCCAATGAAGGAGCTGAAGTCAACACTGAAGTAGAAGGGCACTCAGAGGATCTTTTGCGAGACTCCTTAGGAGCAGAGTTGCCCTTTTTGTACTCTTTCTTGGGGGGGGGGGGTTGAGTTCCAGTGACCAAAATATACTGCTTAGAGGTGATACGACCACGAAGAACAAATGTATTTTCCTATCAATTAAGGCCCTAGAGCTGAAGCCTTTTAAGACCTCACAATCCACATCTAGGTGTTTGGGGCCTAGACAATACAAGCATTTTGTGTGGGCATCCAAACTTAGAATTTTGTGCCCACAAGCCACACTTTTGAAACTGGACTGTTTGATTGACATACTGACAACTTTAAACAATGTATGAAAACATAAATAAATTAAATAAATAAACAATCCTGTACACAAGGATTACCACGTTTTTTTTTTTTGTTGTTTTTTTCAAGGAAATAAAGAGAAGAAAGGGAGGGAAATAATAAATTAAATTCACAGAAAACTTATCTAAATTCTTTAATACAGAAAGCTCGAGACCTCCAAGTCTGTTTGCAATGGTGACAAGCAAGATCCAAGGTTATGTCGGTGGGGCATTATGGGTAAAGGGAGATCAAAATTATATTATCTTGAAGAAGCTGCAGAGACTGATCCAAAACCAACAGTTGAGGAATGAACGAAACTGGACATCTGATTGCAGCTTTAGGAATGTGTGTTTTCCCTGGTGAGCCTTTGCCCTTTCTCTTTTCCATGCAGGAGGAAATATACCAGAGAAGGAATGAAGGGTAACTCTTGAGCACTTTAAAATTCAGTAAAGTCCAAAAATGAAATTTCAAAAGCTCCAGCTGGCAAGATGGTCCCATTCAAATGGGATACAATGAATCAGCTGTCAAACACGTCACCATACAACTGCCATTTAGTACCCTGCTTCTGGTCAACATGCTTTGCTGTACCTTAAAGAAACATACCTAGGGGGTTGATGAAAAATGTATGGTACACAGCAAAACTGAGGAATGCAATACCCCTTTTTACAACATTCTTTGCTTTGCCATTTTTTTTTTTTTTTTTTTTTTTCAGTCGAGATATCTTCAACTTTTAGCCCAAATATAGCATCGGAAAACTAAGGAACTAAACAAGAAATGCTTTTTAATAGTAACTACTTCTATTACTCATCTCATGAGAATATTTTCAGGGTTGTAATATGTTTCACTAGATGACTACCTAGACTGTCAACAGTGAACACAGGCTTTAGGCTTTAGCTTTGGTGTCAGAATTTGAAAGGGACTGCAAGTTTTTTCTAACTGTTCCAAAAAGGAGTGTTATTACTGCCCTCTATGAGAAAGGTGGTTACTGTCATATCTATGCTAAAAGATGTACAGACCTTCATGAAAAATCAGTCTATCACCTTGGATTATTGGGGTAACTGTAGAACTGTAGAGGTTTTGATACAATACTGAAGAGAAAGTACAGTTGTGTACACTTACCATAAATGTAGATGTTAGAGTGTATTCACTGTTGCAATCATTACATTTGGGTTATCTGCTTGCAGGTAGCCCTCATTCGGCCTGATTAACAAAGTCCTGGGTCCTGCGTTAGTTGCTGTCCCTTCTTCCATTACATCAGGTAGTCAGGGGTATAAAACATGCGGCCGACACCATTACATCAGTTTTTCTTTCCCCAGACGTCAGGTGCCTCCCAATGGGAAGCAATTAAATACAAAAGTACAAAGATATACCTCCAACAAAAAAGCAAATACACCAAAAAGGCTTTTAAGCACAGTAAAGGAAAGTAGAGGTACAGCCAAAAGAAAGAAGTTAGGGGGCTGGAGGGTAACCAGGATTGCAACAGTGAATACACTCGAACATCTACATTTATGGTAAGTGTGTACACAACTGTACTATGTTCTTCATGTTTCACTGTTACAATCATTACATTTGGGTAGATTCCCAAAGCTATGGTTGGGAGGAGGAATTTAGTTAGCATGAAGGCCAGCTGTAAGGCCCTGCAAGACTGCAGTGGCAAAGCCAGCTCTGGATTTAGAGAAAATTGGCAAATGATAATGCTTGGTGAAAGTATGTACAGAACTCCAGGTAGCAGCTTCTAGGATGTCCCTGGTAGAGACGCCTCTGAGAAAGGCTGTAAAGGTAGATGCAGCCCTGGTGGAGTGAGGTCTGATCCCATGGGGATAGGTTTGCCATGGTGCTTCTAGCAGAAATGAATGCAACGGCTTATCTATTTAGAAAAGCTATGCTTTGAAATAGCCTTCCCCGCTGCCCCTGCAGCAAATGCCACCAGCAGTTGTTCAGATTTCCTTTGAGGTTTAGTCCTGTCCAAGTAGAATCTAAGTTGTCTGTGCACATCTAAGGAATGCAGTATCCACTCCCCTTTATTCTGTGGATTGGGAAAGAAGGTTGGCAAATGAATGGACTGATTAAGAGCCACACTGGATACCACCTTGGGCATGAAGGATGGATTGGTTCTGAGGGACACCCTGTCTGCATGAAAGATGAAAGGCTCCACTGCCATAAGGGCCTGTAATTCAGGTACCCTTCTAGGTGAAGTGATTGCTAAAAGGAAAACTGTTTTCCAAGAAAGAAATTTTAAGTCTCCAGTAGCAGCTGGCTGGAAAGGAGGTAGAGTGAGTTTCTCAAAGACAAAAGTTAAGGCCCCAGGCTGGGGTTGGAGCTCTCCTGGGTGGTCTCAAATTTTTGGCCCCTCTGAGGAACTGCTTGAGCAGTGGATGAGAGAAGAGGGGAGGTTCTGTGCTACAATGAGCTGAAATGGAGGAAAAAGACAGGCCCTTGTGAAGCATCTCAGTTAAGTATTGTAAAATCTGAGGTAAATCGGGCACTGCTGTGCTCACCTCTTGAGACTGGTTCCAGGCACAGAATCTTTTCCATTTTTCAGCACAATATTTTCTAGTACTGGGCCTCCTTGCCTCTAAAATGATATCCGTCTCAGGTTTGCTGAGGGATGGTAAAGGACAGATTAAGTAATTAGCCAGACTGCAAGGTTCAGTGTTAGAAGCGGAGGGTGCAGAATCTGGTTCTCCTGCTGAGACAGCAGGGAAGGAGTCGGAGGCAGGTGCCATGGAGATGATCATGACACACTGTGCAGGAGGGGGTACCAGTGTTGGCACGGCCAGTGTGGAGCAATCAAAATCATCCTTGGTTTGCTCCGCTTGATTTTTTAGTAGTACTTTGGAGAGCAGAGGCAGAGGGGAAAAGAAGGCATAGACTGACAGGTTTTTCCAGCTAAAGGACAGAGCATCCACTTTCCAGGCTTGTTTGTGGGGAGTCCTTGTGCAAAATTTGTCCAATTGGTAGTTCTGGGGAGAGGCAAACAGGTCTACATCTGGGCTCCCCCATTTGCTTGTCAACATGTTGAAAATCCTTGGTTCCAGTTTTTACTCATGTGGGTCCATGAGGTGTCTGCTTAGTATGTCCGCCATTGTATTTAATTTTCCTGGCAGGAATTGAGCTTGTAGGTGCACTTGGTAGCTCAAGGCTGTGTTCCACAATGCCATGGCTAGTCTGCAGAGGGGGTAAGAATGTGTACCCCCCCCCCCGCTTGGTTATGTACCACATAACAGTGGTGTTGTCCGACTTTACCATTAGTTGTCCTGGAAGAATGTGGTCCTTGAAGGCGGTCAGAGCATTCTGTACAGCTAACATTTCGTTTTGATGGATATATGCAGGTGCATTTGACATGGGTTCCATTTGCCCTGAATGCACTTCCTGCCACCCAAACCCTAGCAGTCGCATCAGACTATGCATGGGGGGCTCACCCGGCAGGGGAGTGGTGTGAAATGTAGTCCCTTGTTTTGGTGGCAAGCTTCTGCCCACTAAAGGAACTCTAGGTCTAGGCAAGGTAGAATGTTGACACCATAGGCTTTTTAGATACCACTGCAATTTCCTCATATGCAGTCTTGCATATGGAATTAGAATGCAGGAGGCCATGAACCCCAAGGATTGCAGTATTTGTCTTGCAGATAGCAGGATTTTTGTGGCCACTTGTTTGAAGTAGGTTGTCAAATGAATTTGTTTCTCTGGTGTGAGGTAAGCCATCTGGGACGTTGTTTTCAAGCTTGCTCCCAGGAATATAAATTTTGTTGACAGGGTACAGAGTATGATTTCTTTTCATTTATGGTGTACCCCAGACAAGTTAGGACCCTTTGTACAAAGGCCAGATGATTCAAAGGTATATCCTGGCTTTCTGCCTGAATTAGACAATCGTCCAGGTATGGGTATATTTGAATATTTCTTTGCCTGCAAAATGCAATAACTGGAGCTAGGCACTTTGTGAATACCCTGGGCACACTAGATAAGCCAAAGGCAAGTGCAGAGAACTGACAGTGCGTGTAGCCTGCTTTGAAGCGTAGGTATCTTCTGCAAGATTCCCTGATTGGGATGTGCAGGTATGCTTCTTTTAAATCTAGTGTTGCCAGCCAGGCATCTTTGCCTAGCATAGGAAGTAATTGGTGAAGAGTCAGCATCTTGAATTTTGGAATCTCCAAAAAGGTGTTTAGAGTAGACCGGTCCTGGATAGGATGCCATGAATTGTCTTTTCTGGGTACCAGGAAAAGTCTTGAGTAGAAACCTTCTCCCTTTTCCTCTTCTGGTACCAGGTGAACAGCCTCCATGCTTAAGAGAGACAGTACTTGTTTTTGGGCCTCTGCCCACTTATTTAGGGGTAGGTCCGGCCACCCGCTTGGTGTTTGCAACGTGTGGAAGTGAAATCTATATCCCTGGGACACTATATTTAAAACCCATTTGTCCTGGGTAATGAGTCCCCAATTCTTTGCATGAAGAGCAATCTTTCCCCCCAAAGGGGCAGTCAGTTGATAAGTGATTGGAAATTTTAAAAGTAAGTCATCAAGACAGTTTACCATATGGGGGGGGTCTTATTATTCCCCAATTTGGAAGTGGAGGCCCCCACTGCTTAGTTCTGCGTGTCCCCTGGGACTGAAACCTGGGGGTTTTGCTGTGTCTGGGTTTGGCTTGAGAAGACCTAGAAGGGGCTGGAAAGGACCAATTCTTAAAGGGTCAGTGCCTACTAAATCTAGGAGGCAGAACTTGTAAAAAACATCTTTTAACAGTTTGCATATATTTAGCCTCATCTTCCATCTTTTTAAGAACGTCCTCAACCTTGTTGCCAAGCAGGCGGTCCTGATTTAAAGGAGCATCCAACAATTTAGCTTTAACATGATCAGACAAAGATTGCTCCTTAAGCCAAGCATGCCTTCTGAGCACAGATCCAATAACAGCAGCCCTGCAAGAGGCCGCTAATAAATCAAAACCACATTGCAAAGTATATTTTCCAACTTGTTCAGCAGAAGGCATTAAATCCTGTAATTCTTTAATTTTCCACGCAGTCGGGAATCATTATTTTCTGTTTAAGCTGTCCAATAACATGTTGCTGATACTTTAACATATGAAACTGGCAGTTTAAAGCCTTAATGGCCAAAGTTGCAGAAGTGTAAACCTTCTTACCACATCTATCCAGTGCCCTGGAGTCTCTATCAGAAGGGGTAGGATTTTTAGCAATAGAAGCCTTAATGACTTTGGGCCCCTGTGAAAGTCTCTGGATCTGCAATAGGATTTTTAAAAAGGAACTTGTGAGACTCAGAGACCGTGTAAGTATCTGTCAGGTTTTTTAGGAGCAGGAGGCAGAGAAACAGGGGCCAAACTAGATTCCGAAAAAGCATCATCAACAATGTCTACTACCTGAGGAATAGCTGCTAAAAGGCCTATGCTGAGGTAGGAGAAGGAAATCCCCAAGCCTCTTTTTTGAATCAGAAAAATCCTGGCTTTCCCAGTAGAAATGCTCCCTTAGAGTATGTAAGGTTTCCCAAAAAGAAAAATCCTCAGGAGAGGAAGCAGAGGGAATGGAGTCCTCTGCATCAGAACCTTCATAAGTGGATAAGGGCAAATCCAGATCATCAGAAGAATCAGAAACAGAATCCTGATCAGGAGATTAATAATCAACTTCAGTCCTAGGCCTCTTAGAAAGGGGGGGGGGTTGGCTACCCTTGATTAGATTAATTAGATCTTCAGCCATTCTTATAATTTGTTTTTTAGGCATAGAGGCCTGAGCATGTGGCCTGGGCGTTGGTTTTTTAGGCATGGATCGAGCTTTAGGCCTAAGTAAAGAAGGAGGCGTTAATTTAATATGCAAGTCCGTAGGCCTGAACACACCCTCAGAAGCCGGTGCCTGCACAGCAGCTCTGGACTCATCCAAGGTAGAGACATCCACGGGTTCCATAGTTGAAGCATCTCGAGGCATACCGGAGTCCGAATGAGTCTCAGTAGAGGCCTGCAAATCAGAAGTAGCGGGTATCGGGGGCTGCGAAAGCGCCTAACTGAGTACCGGCAAACTGGCGACTGGCTTAAGAGAAGCGTCATCCGCAGTTTTGGACCTCGGCGGCCTGTCTTTGTCTTTATCTTTGCGTTTTTTCGGAATCCCGGTAGTCGGATGGCTAACAGACGACATTTTTGGATAATTAAACCAAGAACCGAAATATTTAGAGGCGAAAATTTACCAACAATGGATAGTGAGCTGATTAAATAAAGCACAAAACCGACAGCAAGGTAAATCGTAGTCAGGGCCTAGGCAAGGAATACAGTACTAATGAAAATCTTTGAAGTATTCGCTTTCCACAAGTAATGCAATTATTAACTTTTACTGACATCGGTAAGGAGCAAGAAAAAAAGTTTCCCCAACAGGGTACTTGGCTTTAGTTGAAGACTTCGGGTCTGAAACTCTAAAACTAAAATTTCAGGAGTCAGCCAACCAACATTTGCGAACTCCTTCTGTTTCGGGTACTGCGCGGCAAGAAAGACTGATGTAATGGCATCGGCCGCATGTTTTATACCCCTGACGACCTGACGTCATGGAAGAAGGGACAGCAACCGACGCAGGACCCAAGACTTTGTTAATCAGGCTGACTGAGGGCTACCTGCAAGCAGATAACCCAAATGTAATGACTGCAACAGTGAAACACGAAGAACATCACTAAAATGGTAGTTGGTTTTACCTTCAGTGCGTAGGTTTCTTGCTTTTAAAGTGGTCAAGATAGAGTAATTGGTGTAACCCACTCAGGCTATTGATATTAGCTGGGGGGATGGAGACCCCCAAGCTGGGGGAATATGTCAGGAACTCTTTAATGTGTTACTTCTGCAGGGAGGGGGGCAACCTCAACAGAATAGCTTTTTGATTAGTTTCCCCTCAACATTTATGGCTAAACCAGAAAAAAAAAAAAAGAGCCTCAAACAGTGACTTTCAAAAGCAGACAAAATCTAGGAATATAAAAGAGAAGGAAAACCATTCCTTTTCTCCATTTCTTAGTGAAGGTAGATGACAGAGTTAAAAGGTAAAGTGGCAAAGCTTTACTTTATTACCCTTGATGGTCCAGGGTACATTCAACTAGTATATATAACTGGACTTTTAAGCCATTATAAAATTATAGCTATTTTAGGTAGGAATGTTTAAGACTGGAGCTTGGCTCTGGCAACAATACTTGCACGAGTCCCTTCACCCATAAGATCTTAACATTACAACACACAATTATATATCTATGTACACTACTGATTTAGAAGGATATAATGTTACAATGTTTTGTGCCATTTTGGCCCAGACTGAAGTACTGCTGTGTTTTTTTTTTTTTTTTTTTTTTAACTGTTGTAAAATGCTTCAGCCAACCGCGACCTGGTGATGCCCAAATCTTCAGATCAATGCCGCAACACAATGCAAAATAACACAAACATAAAATGTAGCCAAACTATAATTTTAAAAAGTATGAGAAGAACAGAGAATAGCACATGACAATGATTTTTATTTGCTGAAAATGCAAACCAACATGAAAGGTCCAGGAGCATGGAGAATGACATAGACCTTACAAAGGAGAGCCTTCACCAAGTGATAGCACTGAAGAAACCACCACTGATGTAGTAGCTCAGTAAAAGTCCCTCCTGAAAAAATAAAGGTTGAAAAGATGAGAAATGAATGTTATGCTATGCAAACAACTCTCTCTCTGTCTTGTTTGATGGTTATGCAATTGTACCGCCTGGTCCTGGGTTGACTCGTGTTTAAAGCTAAATGGCAAAGGGTTTTAAGTTTAGTTAATACAAGGATCAACAGCCAAAAGCAATTTCACAGCAAGCATGAGGTGTGAGAGTGCACAATGGAATTGAGATAAATAAATGATGGTAACTGCAAGAAAGAAAAAAAGACATTCTAAAGAATGAAACCCTAAAGTTAAGAGTACAGAAAAAAGGAAAAGAAAAGACAGTTACACAGTAGAAGCAAAACAATGTGGGCAATTACAACTGCTGAAGAAAGAGGTTAGACTATGAAATATGGAACCTACCAAATACTCGTCCTGGGGTGCCTGCAACAACATGCTGTCCATAATCAAGTTTTCTAATGTCTTCTCCAACATTTGTTCCCCCAATGCAGGCATGGCACTGAACATTCATGTAGTCCCCAAGAGCAAGCAACACCTAAGAGATGGGAAGAAAAAAAAAGCATTATACAAAACAATCTGCAATTCCAAAAGAAATGGATCTTCAATTCAAATTTACAGCAATGCACACGTGATAAAGTTACCTTTTGAATCTGACCAGCAAGTTCTCTAGTTGGGGCCAAGATTAAAGCTTGAGTTTCTCGAACCTAAAACAATTCAAAGCACAGCATTTGACAAGCTTAGTGCACAATTTAATACTTGAGTTATGCCTAGAATAAAAACAGTAGAAAATTATCCAACAACAGTGCAGCTTGTAGGCATTTCAATACTGCAATAGTACCCAGTTTTATGTCTAAACTGCTTTAATGATGAATCTGGCAAGTAACACAAGTGGTTTGAGTGTGTTTGGTTAAAGCACAGGAGCTTACTTTCAGATGAAACAAACTGCTACTGCTGTACAGTTACTGTATTTTGGACAGTGAAGACCTGGCAATATTTCCCTAAGAGTTCAAAGCTGAATTTTATGTTTAAGCACAGTGACTGTCAGGTGGTTTGACGGAATGTCACTTTCCTCCACTATGTAACAATCTCAGAGTTATTATATTATTCAGAGAATGAAAAGAAGTGAATCTCCCTGTTTAAGGGGTATGGGGATACTGTACCCTCAGAAAATTATTACTGACACCATTTTGAAAAGCACATTTTCTTTTACACTATGAAAACAACATTAGGGTTTGTGATCATGAAACTCGCGTGCATGTGTGTGGGGGGGTCTCAAGAAATAAGGAGAGACTTTGGTTTTGGATGCAGCTCCTTACAGAGAATAATCATACAGATTATTATATTTGGAAAGTATTTCAACAACGAAGCCATCACACGAATAGAGAAAGGAAATTCTGCAAATAAGGGATACACAGAATAGGAAAGTGGAGGCTGGAATTTAATGGAGAAAAATGGCAAAGGAACAAAGGTATTGGGAGCAAATAGTGAGGAAATGGTAATAGAATGGGAAGAGGACAAGAATTCATTTGGATTGCAGGCTACAGACTGCCTATACCTTATCAGTTCTTGATAGGGAAGGCAAAGAGAAATGAAAAGGGAGATCCCAAGTGAAAGACCAGCACAGGTAAAGTTTTTAATAGAATCTAGCACAGAAGCTGTTAAAAGAAATTACCAAAAAATGGAAATCAATGCCTAAACCATCTGTATCAGAAGTACTGAATATAGCAGAGAAAAAAATGGAAGTGGGTTCTTTAGAAAAGGGTAGGAGCAAATTACACAAAAAATGGGAAATGCGGGAACAACACATGCATGTTTTGGTGGAGGAATGAGGTTTAAGGGAAGGCAGGAATTGAAGAGGCTATATAATGTCTGACTGAATGACCGTCTAGAAGATTATAGGTGATACATTTTCAGTTACAAACATTAAAACATCAATAGTGTTTGGCTTTATTTATATAAATTACGATTGCCTATTCAATAAAAAGGTTTCTTAATTAAAAAAATAAATTAAGGTGTTGTGTTTGCGCATGTTTTCAGGCACAGTCTTGGTTCATTTCTTCTCTGCCAGACTGCATTCATTTAACTGATCTACACAAGAAGGAGAAGACCGTTATCTCATCTAAAAATGTTTATCTATGCTGATCTCATTACAATCACATGGCAAAAACTACGCACTACAGACAACTGAAACTTGTTTGGGTTTTTAATCACTTGAAATTAATACAAAACTCCATATTTGGTACTCCAGGATTCCTATACCCCACTAACACCCCTGACCCTTAGGAAATTACCTCTTTAAATTTAGTTTGTTGACTGAATTACTCCCACTGGGCACAATCTAATTTTAGGACAGTCCAGAAAAAAATCTACTCGTACTGACTATGGCCAGTATGTCAAGGACTCCAAGGAAACTAGGTATGCAATACTGAATGAGATTACTTTTTTTATATATTTTTTTTCTACATCTCATCACTGTACTAATGAAGAGCTACTCTTTATGGAGACAGAAGGATGGGGGGATAACAGGAACAGGAGTATGTAGTTAGTGAGAATCAAGTGACTGTATGGATATATCACTACTGCAGAGTCAGGAGGTTTACTTGATGAAATTCTTGCCTGTAGGATGAATGACTGATGCTGAACTTGATAATGTCATAACATGGGGCGAAATACATGGATCTGGAGCAGCAGACTGCTAAGGAAGGATGCAGTCAGCAGGCAATCAATACAGCTGGAACCTGTACTGCAGATGGGGAAGTTGATGACGGTCACAGAAGCAAAGTCAATGTGACTTGTGTGACACACGTAAAGGAAACTAGAACCAGAAAGCCTTCTTTGGCTACAAGGACTTGTAAGGAGCAATAATTTGTTTGCTTGCTTTGTTTATTTTAATATCCAATTAAAAAAAAAAAAACAAACCGCTTTAAACAGGGCTACAATTCCTGCAGTCTGAGCTAGTCACCCTTTATAGAGTGGCATAACAAGCAATAGATTTCCATACCTCAGGAAAATCCCTATGGCTATGGGTCAACTTGAAAAAGTTTTGAAGGAGTTCAGAGGAGGAGTGTTGGTGCGGTTGACAGACTACCAGGTGCATGGCACACTAAGCAAATATAGGTGGTACCTTCAGCTGTACAGTGCAGTTACAACATGCATCCTACTAACCTTGGGAGAAGTATGGACCCAATTTAGAGGAACATAAATCAAGTTCCAACTTCAGACCAGAAACAAATCATTGATCTGCAAGTATGTCAAGAACATCTTTAGGGTCATGTGGGTAATAAAGTTATCAATTTATTCACAGAACTGTACTTGTTATTTTTAAATTGTCTGATGTACGTAATGGGTTTATGCTTAACTTTCATTTTGGATACAAAATTTTTATATATGCTCTACTTTCCTCTTCCTTATGGCAACTTTCAGATCGTTGCTGTTTTTTGATATAGAATTTAACATGGACAAATTAACTTACACACCTTAATTATCTTTTATTTTATTATACCCTTTAGTTTATTAATGTTGGCATTTCACCAAGATGGCTTCTTTTTATATTCCCAATATATCTAGTTCTGATTGGGACCACTTGGTTTATGCTCTTTGCCAGAAAAGTAACTAAATTGCAGGTCTTTGTTCAGTGTTTTCTTTTGTAGTCCAAGAGGAATTGATTCTGCAAGGGTGTCTCAGTGCAGTAGTGTGTGTGTGTGTGTGTGTGTGTGTGTGTGTGTGTGTGTGTGTGTGTGGGGGGATTGCAAATTCCTCAAACTACAAAAAGAAAACCCTGAACAAAGGCTTACAATTTAGCTACTTTTCTGGCTGTAGCTGGATAACTTCTAAGCATAGTGCAAAACAAGGTCTGAGCCAAACATAAATGAGGGTGATTAGAGATGGAAAAGAAGCAGTACTTTTACAGAAGGTAAAGATAACTGTGACTAACACAAATCCCATTATATGTCAATGGCATGGAATTCACAGTTACTACCTTATATCTGGCATGAGTCATACAAAGCATTATAGGAAACAAAGGGTTGGAGAGAACAAGATCCCGTTGATACATCAAACCCCATTAGTAGTCATGTTGTGGAAAACAGGCTAAAATTACAAAGAAAGCACTTGAAACAAAGAGTGAAAAAAGTGGTCTGGACTGGCATTCACTGCAAGCTTTTTATGCTGGCAAGTCCAGAAGGTGGACTTAGCCTGTAGTAGGCACTAGAGGTGCAGCAAGTGCTTTGGCAAAATATGCAGAATCTGTGGAGCAAAGGTTCATAACACCCGTGGATAAGCATTATGGGCTGCCAATCAATTTGTCTCAAACTAATACATATATATATATATATATATATATATATATATATATATATATATACACATACATATATATACACACACATATATACATATATATATATATATATATATATATACACATATATATATATATATATATATATATACACATATATATATATATATATAATGTATATATATATATATATATATATATATATATATATATATATATATATATATATATATATATGCACACACACACACACACACACACACACACACACACACACACACACACACACACAGTAGAAGCCCCCCCCCCCAAATGACACTAGATACTCAGCCTGATGTCAATGCCAATTACCTTCTCTTTGTATTGCGGCATAATTCTAGGTAACAATAAGATTCTCTTCTTTGCATCTGACACAAGCATAGCAAGCTCCAATCTGTTTTCTCTGCAAGCATGCATGCCCTTCTGGGTGGAGTGACTCAGGTCAAGCTACAAGAGTTCACAGTCATGCATATCCTGTTGGAAGAACCAAAGGGTTCTCATGAAATAATGGATCCTGTCACTAGGAATGCAACCCTGTCTTTATTAAAATATTAGCAGTGAATACCCTTTCAAAGCATAAAGACGGAAGTTTTGTTTTAGTCCAGCTCTAATATCTTTGGGATTGGCAGCAAGATCAAATCTAGATAAAACCAGTCAATCCAATAGCAATCTGCACCAAGGAAATGCACAAAGCAGCTCTGGGTAGACTGGTTACTATAAGATCAGGAATATGTTTACCAATTCTCATTAAAAGAAGTGATATGGTAGTAAACATGATTCCTTCATAAACATACATGACACTACATCAATAAAAAAAAGCATTACGAAAAAGTTAACTCATCCACTCCAATGGAGCTCTGGAAGTTTGCAATGTAACTTCCAATGGGCGGAGCTTACGCCTTTTGACAAAATCAAATTATGTCCTCCATTTCAAACAAATACTCATATCTCTGGAACCACTGGGGTTATGATACAAGTGTAAATGGCAAACTGTTCAGCACAAACTATTTTTATAGTGGTAGTATTCTTTGTGTTCTAAGTCTTAAACCAATTTTTTAAGTCATAGTAAACACAGTAACTATTACATTTGTAATATTTTGTAAACAGCTTACAATATCTCAGCAATCAACAAGTCACACACATACTGGTAGCAGTGTTTTATTCATCTAGCTGAGAGCTTTCATATAAGGCTAAGGAGTTCTGTTTGTTTTACTTGGTTGTGGAGATATTTAGAAAAATGTGAAAATTATATCTATTAAAAATGAGTCTCATAAAAACATCTACTTATCTGCACTAGACAGAGGTCAAATAATAATGCAGTTGAGTTTGCCGTTGTGTAAGCTTTAAGATGATTTTTTTTAAAACCTTCTACATAAAATGGTTTTGGAATTCTTAACGCAAATATGAACAAGCAATATTTGGTGCCCAGAGGCATCAGTAGGAGTTAACTGCAGATGCACCTGGAAGCATCACTCGGATGTAATGAGTCAATGTACATACCCGTATCAATATGAAGCGGATCTGGATGGGAGTATAGAGAAATGGTGGTAAGATGTCAAATGGTTTTCCAAGACAACGTAATGTAGTAAAGGTACAAAAATAAAAACAAAAATACTGTGTTTCAGTTCAACAAAAGCTCCGTAGCACTCCTCCTGAAACACAACCACACCACCACGATAGAACAAAACAGTTCCTCTACACAACAACACTATAAACAGCTCGACTGCTGAGACTTGTTAAAACCAATAAAAGATTTTATTGCATGAAATGTTAAGCGCTTTCACTCACAAACATTGTGAGCTTCTTCAGAACAACCAATCATTCCTACATACTGTTTAAATGCATAAAAAGGCGCCAAACTATTTGATAACAGTCCACCATTCTTAAAGAAACATGGTACCATATGAGGTAGATGTAAAATGTGACAAAGTTCACACATATATAGACATAATATACTTGATATACTTAAAAAATAATAATACAAAAGTATAAAATGCAAAAATGATTGTACATATTTAATTAATTAATTATCTTCTTCTGTCCAACAGAGGTTTAATAGATATGAAATCATTTAATCCAGGGGGGGATGTTAGCATCAGTAAGTAGTTGCCACCATATTTCCTTACAAGCCAAAACATTTTTGATGTCACCCCCCATATGGTCAGGGATAATGTTTTCCAAAATGTTAAGTGAATTTGTGTTCATTTCCATGTTTTTCCACATGCTTAAATAAAGCATTTTTATTGTCCTTAGTCCTGATACTATATAGGAGGGCATACATCCTCTTCTTGAAACACCACTCTGTCTTACCTATATAGTATCCTGGACATACCGTGCATTTAGCCAAATACATCACATATCTGGTTGGACAATTTCCTTTGACAAATCTAATCTTAGTTCTATTGATGTTATCCAAAATTAAACCTTCACTTTCATTGATAGTGTGGCATTGGTTACATTGCCCACATTTTGTGGTATGCTTAGTCCTATTCTCTGGTCCCCTATTCCTATCGCCTTGCTCTAAATATCCTTTGATGTTTTTCCCCATTTTGTACACAAAAGATGGTTTCAAACCTAATACCTCTGATTTCATCATCCACCAAAAAAATATTCCACATACTGGAAATAATCTAACATTATTGGTATATGGTCCATACTCTATTACACAAGCTCTGTTAAAACCATTTGAAATGGTTTATTTCTTAATGTTGGAATTCACCCCTTTGACCCTAGCTTCCAACAACGGTATATATTTGACACCCCTTACCCCTAAAACATATTTCCTCACATCATCCATCATCTCTACCTGATAATTTCTATCTAAAAATAAACTAGTAATAAAATTTAATTCTTCAATAACATCCTCATAATCCGATGTCATGCGAATAGCTCTCACACATTGCCCCTTAAAAATGTTGCATTTCATTTTTCTCGGATGATTACTGGAATATTCTAAATAAGAATTAGTATAAATATTTTTTCTGTAAATTTTCGATTTAAACTCATTAGACCCTTCAAATACATAGGTATACAAATATGGAACCCCAGTAGAAGAACTTGTAACTGTGAACTTCAGATGCTCACTACTGGTGTTAATGTGTTCTAAAAACTGGTTGAGGCGTTCACCATCCCCTTCCCACAGAATGTAAATGTCATCCAGAAATCTGGAATAATAACTCATGTCTTTGTAAAATTCACTGTTGAAGATAGTCGAGTTCTCCCAATCAAGCATAACCAAAAGTTGGCATATATGGGGGCACAGGCGGCCCCCATAGCTACCCCCTTGGTTTGCCTGAAGAGTTCCCCTTCAAAATAGATGTAATTGTGTTCTAACACAATAGACATAAGCTCTAACAATAAACAAGTGCTATCCCAGTCTAGATTACCATACTTATAAATTCTGTTTTGGAAGGCTTCCATCCCTTCTTGTTTGGGAATACTAGAGAATAAGTCAACTACATCAATCGATATATATGTCAAATTAGATTTCCAACTATTAACTGGAAAATTTTCCAAGAACTGCCAGGAATCCTTAACCATATGTTCCACTTTGTCATAAATATGTTTCAGTTTAGTGTCTATAACACCCAAGGGAAAAGTTTTAGACCTACTGCCAGATATAAATTGGTCTAAAGGGCGGATTTACCTCACTCTTGTGAGTCTTTGGTATCCCTATTAAGGTGGCAAGTTGGGGAAATTCCACTTTCATGAATTTATGCAAGCCCTCTGATATTCTCCTATCAAGCAAAAACTCCTCTATGTACAAATCTATTCTTCTGTATGCGATGTTAATTTCATTTAACGACACTATCTCATAATTTCCAGAAGTATGCAAAATATCATACATTCTCGTATTCTATTCAGACCTGTCAAATATCACGATACCACCACCACCCTTATCGGGTTTCATTACCCTAATGTCTTTGTTATTACTTAATTCCTTGAGTGTATGCCACTCTAAGTTATTTAAGTTGGTATTAACCTTCCTATTTCTTCTGTTCTGCAACTGGTAAATTTCCCTTCAGACCACGTTATCAAACAACTGAACAGTAGGATGCATAATGGGGACAAAATTGCTTTTTTCTTTAATTTATTCACATTCCCTCCATTTTCCTCACCGCTTTTGAAAAGAAGACTTAAATTAAGTATCCTAATAAATAGTTTAAACTCCTGAAGACAGTCAACTAATTTAAAACATCCTGTAGGTATATATTTCATTCCTTTTGATAGTATATCAAAGTGAACCTTGTTGATGGGAAGTTGTGTGTAGTTATATATCTTAAAATTTTTATACTTAAATATTGAGCCATCAACCTCAATTCTACTTTCATTTCCTTCTTCCTCAACTACCTTAGATATACTACTGATATTCAATACCTGTACCCCTTCTTTCTCCAATTTCTCCCCTTTGTCCATACTGTATATTCTCCTCCTTCCATGTCCTTGGGAAAATTTGAATTCAAGGGATGCAGTTTGTCATTATATAATGACTGCCTTTCATATCCATGTGTTCTATCATCAAATTCTCTAACTATACTGCTGGAGGGATGTACAGATGGCCTGAAGTGTTTTGTCTCACCCCAGGTATAGGACACACCCTTACTGTATTGTTCTATATCTCTATGAATTTTCTTACACTTCTTCTCATATATTTTATTAGTCTTCTGTTCCGCTAATTCAAACTGCTTAATATACAATCTTTCCCATTGAGGAAACATTAAATCCTTAATAATAATTTCATTTTAACTGTTCGACTTCGTTCATCAGTTTACACAGTTTCTCGTCATTGCATTTTATCAATAAATTCATGTATTGTGTCCCAAATGAGTCAAATAAATTAGTAAATTCATTTTTAGTGTTAATTGATAAATCGACATCCATGGGTATCTTAAAAAACCTTACTCCCATCGGGACAATGTGAACATCTATACATTTGGTAAGGTATGCATTATCTAACTTGACAGAATTGATCATATTTAGATTTTTCCCAAAAGAATATATAAGATCTTTCAAAGTTCCTTTAATATTGCGAGGGTCAAAATTGTCACTCTTGTTAGCATTCCGCTCACTGTCAAAGACAGTTTTGCTCAAGAAATGTTTTTAAATGACCACCCGTAAAAGTATTAACATTATTCTTATTAGAAAAATCATCGGTAATAGTACCTTTAGTTGCCGCTTGACACTCCCATAAGTCCGCATGTTAGATTTCCTTTTTGGTCTAGCACCAGTTCTAATGGCTTCATCGAACTGGTTGTTGAATGAAAAGTCCATTTCCTTGTAACTGCGTCGGTAGGTCGATATCTCCCCTATTATGGATGATTTGTCCATTCGGTATCTCCGGTGAAGAAGTAACCAAGGAATTACCCATAGAATGTCTCCTATTACGCACTAACTCGCCATCCATACTCAATCTACTAGGATTTTGCGAGTTGTGTTGAAGCAAGTCTTTCCCAGACACTAATTTCAAACGATTCCTTCCACCTGCGGGCTGACCACCAAACATATTCAGAGCCATACGACTGTCATGAGTGTTAAATAATTATAGCAACTTGCTCACTTCGCCCCTCAATAAGGATACTTCTGACTGAAGTCTCCTAATTTCATCAGAATTAATGGGCGAGGGCAAGTTGGTGCTGAGTGGTGTAGATTCCATATGGTCAACAACAGAAACAAAAATACTGTGTTTCAGTTCAACAAAAGCTCCGTAGCACTCCTTCTGAAACACAACCACACCACCACGACAGAACAAAAAAAAAACAGTTCCTCTACACGACAACACTAAAACAAGCTCGACTGCTGAGACTTGTTAAAACCAATAGAAGATTTTATTGCATGAAATGTTAAGCGCTTTCACTCACAAACATTGTGAGCTTCTTCAGAACAACCAATCATTCCTACATACTGTTTAAATGCATAAAAAGGCGCCAAACTATTTGATAACAGTCCACCATTCTTAAAGAAACATGGTACCGTGGTTGTATCATGATATTTGACAGGTCTGAATATAATACGAGAATGTATGATATTTTGCATACTTCTGGAAATTATGAGAGTGTGTCATTAAATGAAATTAACATCGCATACAGAAGAATAGATTTGTACATAGAGGAGTTTTTGCTTGATAGGAGAATATCAGAGGACTTGTATAAATTCATGAAAGTGGAATTTCCCCAACTTGCCACCTTAATAGGGATACCCACGACTCACAAGAGTGAGGTAAATCCGCCCTTTAGACCAATTATATCTGGCAGTAGGTCTAAAACTTTTCCCTTGGGTGTTGTTATAGACACTAAATTGAAACATATTTATGACAAAGTGGAACATATGGTTAAGGATTCCTGGCAGTTCTTGGAAAATTTTCCAGTTAATAGTTGGAAATCTAATTTGACATATATATCGATCGATGTGGTTGACTTATTCTCTAGTATTCCCAAACAAGAAGGGATGGAAGCCTTCCAAAACAGTATTTATAGGTACGGTAATCTAGACTGGGATAGCACTTGTTTATTGTTAGAGCTTATGTCTATTGTGTTTGAACACAATTACATCTATTTTGAAGGGGAACTCTTCAGGCAAACCAGGGGAATATATGCCAACTTGGTTATGCCTGACTGGGAGAACTCAACTATCTTCAACAGTGAATTTTACAAAGACATGAGTTATTATTCCAGATTTCTGGATGACATTTACATTCTGTGGGAAGGGGATGGTGAACGCCTCAACCAGTTTTTAGAACACATTAACACCAGTAGTGAGTATCTGAAGTTCACAGTTACAAGTTCTTCTACTGGGGTTCCATATTTGGATACCCATGTATTTGAAGGGTCTAATGAGTTTAAATCGAAAATTTACAGAAAAAATACTTATACTAATTCTTATTTAGAATATTCCAGTAATCATCCGAGAAAAATGAAATACAACATTTTTAAGGGGCAATGTGTGAGCTATTCGCATGACATCGGATTATGAGGCTGTTATTGAAGAATTAAATTTTATTACTAGTTTATTTTTAGATAGAAATTATCAGGTAGAGATGAGGGACGATGTGAGGAAATATGTTTTAGGGGTAAGGGGTGTCAAATATATACCGTTGTTGAATTCAACATTAAGAAAGAAACCATTTCAAATGGTTTTAACAGAGCTTGTGTAATAGAGTATGGACCATATACCAGTAATGTTAAAGAGATTATTTCCAGTATGTGGAATATTTTTTTGGTGGATGATGAAATCAGAGGTATTAGGTTTGAAACCATCTTTTGTGTACAAAATGGGGAAAAACATCAAAGGATATTTAGAGCAAGGCGATAGGAATAGGGGACCAAAGAATAGGACTAAGCATACCACAAAATGTGGGCAATGTAACCAATGCCACACTATCAATGAAAGTGAAGGTTTAATTTTGGATAACATCAATAGAACTAAGATTAGATTTGTCAAAGGAAATTGTCCAACCAGATATGTGATATATTTGGCTAAATGCACGGTATGTCCAGGATTCTATATAGGTAAGACAGAGCGGTGTTTCAAGAAGAGGATATATGCCCACCTATATAGTATCAGGACTAAGGACAGTAAAAATGTTTTATTTAAGCATGTGGAAAAACATGGAAATGAACACAAATTCACTTTTGGCATTTTGAAAAACATTGGCTTGTAATATGGTGGCAACTACTTACTGATGCTAGCATCCCCCCTGGATTAAATGATTTCATATCTATTAAACCTCTGTTGGACAGAAGAAGATAATTAATTAATTAAATATGTACAATAATTTTTGCATTTTATACTTTTGTATTATTATTTTTTATTAAGTATATCAAGTATATTATGTCTATATAAGTGTGAACTTTGTCACATTTTACATCTACCTCATATGGTACCATGTTTCTTTAAGAATGGTGGACTGTTATCAAATAGTTTGGCGCCTTTTTTATGCATTTAAACAGTATGTAGGAGTGATTGGTTGTTCTGAAGAAGCTCACAATGTTTGTGAGTGAAAGCGCTTAACATTTCATGCAATAAAATCTTCTACTGGTTTTAACAAGTCTTAGCAGTCGAGCTGTTTATAGTGTTGTCGTGTAGAGGAATTGTTTTGTTGTTCTATCGTGGTGGTGTGGTTGTGTTTCAGAAGGAATGTAGTACAGGTAGAATAAAAACAATTAGATAAAATGGTTCATAATGAAACTAAGCTACATCATGAGCAAAAAACTCTTGCATGCTTCTCATCCTGGCAAAATATAGGAAGAATTATAAACGAAAGCACAAAATCCAAGGGTCTTATCCATCTTCTTCATAAAACCAGAATCAGGGAGAAGACAGACAATTAAGAAACGTGAAGCCAAAAATGCAAAAGGAAAACACCCTCCTGACAACTTTAATTTGAACACAACAGACTCCAGTCTGTTCCACAGAAATAAAAAAAAGTTATGAACTCACCATAATGTTCTATCTTAGTTGTTGCTTTTCATTTGTTTTCGACCTGTGGGTCTACGGATCCAACACGGCCACATTTTCCAGCATCAGATCTGAGCTCCAAGCACATCCCCTACACATAATGCCAGTCTCTCTCCTCCCCTCAGATAGTTTGCTGCCGACAACAGCACCCTGATCTTACCACGAACCTAACACCTTGGTATTAGTACCTTGAAAGCACTACAGGAAAGACAAAAGCTTGCCAAAGTAAGGGCCATGTCTGACACCTGGTGCACCACACAGCCCGCAAAAGGCAGGGGGAAGAAGGGAGGGATGGTTGAATGCAAATGAAAAGCAACAACTCAGATGGAACACTATGGCGAGTACATAACTTCTTTATCTCAAGTTGTTGGTTTTCATTTGATGTTCAACCTGTGGGACAGAGTCCCCAGCTACCAACAGACCCTGGAGGCCCTCATGGAAGGATATTCTGGAGCATGATAGAACCAAAGGATGCCATGCCTCTGGACAGGAGATCCAACTTATTAGTGCAAAATAAACGTGTGCGAAGATGCTCAAGTAGCCGCAGAGCAAATGTCATCCAATGAAACCTTATACCAAAAGGCTGCTGAAGTAGCCACAGACATAGCAAAATGCTCCTTAATATGACCTGGTGAAGACAAACCTTTGGCTATATATGCCCGAAACATGAACCGAGAGATCCAATGAGCAATAGTCGCCTTGGACACAGATTTCCCTAAGAAAGGTTTAGCAAAGGAAACAAAAAGATGATCAGCCTTGCAAAAGGACCATGTTCTATGCAGATAAAAAACAGCTGCCTATGAACGTCATGCAAGTGCAATTTATACTCTCCCGCATTCTGAAAGTTTGGGAAGAGTACAGGGAGACTGATAACCCGATTAATGTTAGATTCCAAAGCCACTTTCAGGAAAAAGGAAGGGTTCATATGCAGAGACACCTTATCTTTATGGAACACCATATAAGAAGGCTTAACAGATGAGGCCCAACTCTCCAATACTCTTTCAGCAGAAGTAATAGCAACCAGAAAAGCTGTCTACCAAGACAGAAATTGCAAATCCACTGTAGTTGCAGGCTGAAAGGAGGAAGAAGCCAAGGCCTGTAGAACTAGAGTAAGATCTCAAGGTGGTGTAGGGTCCCTGATTGGAGGCCAAAGTAGAAAGTTACTTTTCAAAAAAGGTTTTACAAAGCTTGGAAGAAGCTAGGGAAGCTGAACTGTCTCCTATATGAAAATTGGAGATAGCGGCCAGCTGAACCTTAACTATAGAAAAGCTAACCCCCTGTTGAAAAATATCTGCCAAAAACTCCAGGCTGGCAGGAACTGGAGCAGTGAAAGGATCCAAATCATGCAGAGACCCCCATATCAAAAAGCGTTTCCACTTACTGGAGTCAAGTTTTCTACTGGACGATTTGTGAGCGGCTACCAAAATCTTTTTAAAACAGATTAGACAGCTCAGGAGTCTTAGCTATCACTGGAACTGGAGCAGGCAAGCCGTAAGCTTCAGACGGACTAGCTCTGGGTGTGGGATCCCTGAGGGATGCGAGATTAGATCCGGAACCAGATCCAATGTCCAAAGAGGACACACTACATGAAACCACAGAGAGGAGAACCATATTTGGCAAGGCCAGAAGGGGGCAATGAAGATCACTAAACTCCCCAGCAGTCAAACTCTCTGAACAATTTTGGGATCAGGGGAAGTGGAAGATAAGCATACAGAAGACTGGAGGGCAAAGCATGAACCAGAGTATCCCTGGGGGGGGGGGGGGGGTCAGAGTGAAATAATCACTGCACTTCACATTGGAAGAAAAGGCAAAGAGATTGCAGTAATGCTGACCCCATTTTAGGAATATCTGTTCTGCTAATAAAGGAGTCCGTGACCACTCGGAAGGCATCAGAATAGATCTGCTGAGCCTATCCTCCAGAATGTTGGACCTCCCAGGAATGTGCTTTGCTACCAGAAAACGGTCGGTGGAGATCACCCACTCCCACAATCTCACAGCTTCACAACAAAGGGAGTAAGACCTGGTCCCCCCCTTTTGTTGATGTACCAGACTACAAATATGTTGTCTGTCTGGATAGTAATTGTCCCTAGGGGGATATGGGCATGAAGAGCTTGCAACACCAGCAGCACCACCCTCATCTACAGTATGATGATATGCAGTTTGTTCTCCAGGGATAACCATGTGCTTTGGACTGTCCTTTCCCTGCAACGCCCCCCAACCAAGTAGGAAGGCATCCGTGGTCATCAGGGCCAGAAGGATAAAAGTATAAGCCAGAAGAAAATCCAAGGATTGAAGCCACCAGAGAAGCAAATCCCTGCAGGCTCGAGAAAACGAACTGGATGGGATAACAGTAGATCTAGTAAGGACCACTGGACTGCTAGAGTCCACTGGAGAACCCTCATATGCAGACGAGTTGCGAGAATGAGGGCAATTGTGGCCACCATGGACCCCAACACTCGAACTGATTCCACAGAAGGATTATGGGTCTGAACAATGTACAACATGTCTGAGGGACTGAAGTTTGTCCAGAGTCATAAAAACCTTGCTCTGAATGGTGTCTAACAGAGCTCCAATAAAGCCTAAAATTTGAACCAGATGCACTAGGGACTTCAACTAATGGGCAGTTTAGAGAAGGAAATCCCTGGCTTGGTAGAGGCGATGCCTGGAGAAGGTGGAGAGCAGCCAATCGTCCAGGTAGGGAAAGACCTGGAACCCCTGCAGCCAAAGGTGAGTCGCCACCACTGCCATCACTTTGGTGAACACCCTAGGGGCAGTGGTGAGACCAAAGGGTAGTGCGCTGAACTGATAATGATTGGCTCCCAGCCAGAAGCGGAGGTACCTCAGAGCACCTATCCATTTTATGCGACAGTACACATCCTAGAGGCCCACTGGAGCACATCCAGTCATTTTTCTGCAGGAAGGGCAGAACAGCTTAGAGAGTGACCATCTGGAATTAGCAACCAACAGGCTTTGGATTGAAAGATGCAGGATAGGCATCAAGTCCCCTGTCTTCTTTGGCAGTAAAAAAAGACTCTGGAATAGATGCTTGATCCAGACTGGTCTGGGGAGATGGGCTGTATGACTCAATTTTCGAGCAGCTTGGAAATTTCCAGTGCTGCTTCCTCCCTTTGCACAGGTGGAACATCCAGAAGGTTTTTGGGTGGGATTGGCATTTGAGAGAAGAGGACTGTGCATCCTCTGGATATGATTTGCAACAACCAACAATAGTATGTAATGGACTCCCAGGCTGTTGGGTGTATCAAGAGACGTCCCAGACTGCCTGCAGAAACGAGCAAATTGGGCAACCCCTTTAAGCTGCTGCACGGGTCTGTTGGGAAAGAATCCCGAGACTCCTGGTTCCTTGGACACCCCCCCCCCCACTATGAGGGCTGCATCAGTCATATCATGTCTTCCTCTGAGGGACAGTGAGTTTTGAGCATCTTGGGAATAGCAATGAGACTTCCAAATCCACATCTTCTTCGCCCCTCACTGATTCTGGGAAAAGTACTGTTGATGGGTTGAGAAGCGGATCCTGACGGCAGACAAGATTTCCCAGTCTGGACAGTGTCTCATACAGTCTTGTCAAAAAACAGTGGAACCATCATACAGGGCTATGAGAATGTACAAAGCTGGAGCCAGGTGTGACACCTGATGGCAATGCCTGTACTGGCCGCTCTAGCAGCGCCTTCTGTAGCATTGGACAGGAGCCACAAAGATATGCTAGAAATGGAATTAAGGGTGGCCATACAGGAGGAGAACACCTTCTGCGCCTCCGCCAACATGGACCCAGGGGCAGACTCGGCGACCTCCTTAACCAGGTCTCTCTATAGTCTGATCACATGTACCATGTAGTTCAGCACATGTACTGCGAACTTGACTAAAGTGTAAACCCACTTCCCAAAATGGTCCATGACCCGGGACTCTTGGTCAAGTGGACAGACAACAGTGGAGCTCTCCTGAATGAGCTCTTATTTGGTGGCTGCCGCCGCTACCACCATGGCATCAACCAGGGACCCCTTAGACCAATGTTGCTCGTCTGATGACGCATTCAAAATCCTATCGAGGTGCTGGAATGGGCTCTACCGTGTCAGGCTCCTTCTATGCCAGAGATGTAACAAAATCCACAAGTGGATCCATGGGAGGGGACCACCCAGGTGGTAGAGGGGTCCTGTGCCAAACTAATCCAGAAACGACTCATCAGGGTTGGGTTTTTGGACAGACCACCTCCATGCTGGCAAAGGATTTCCATGATGTCTCCAAAGTAGATATCCTCTGGTGGTGACTGAGGGAACCCTCCCCTTCCTCTAAGTGTATGCCTTCTGTGACTGACTCCGGCAGGGAGTCCAAGTGCCTCCTTCAACATGTAGGTTTTCGAGGAAGCTCCTCAGGAGAGGGGTCTCTAGGGAGGACTCTGAAACTTCTGTTTTTTCCCGTGGGGGAACTCTCTGGGGCAGACGGGCAACAGGCTGTCCCTGAGGGGGCAGGATGGTGGAATCTGGACCAGAAAGAAAGAGCCAGGATGGACTCAGATGACAATAGCATCAAGGGTCTTGATGGAACAGAGAGAACCCTCTCCACCACGCCGAAAGCAGAAGGAGAATGAATCCCAGAAGCTGGGACCAAGATCGGGTCCGTAACTCTGCGCTGATGGGCAAGCCAGACCCAAGCCTCCAGGCCCGAGACTCCTAGTGGAAGGGCCAACTCTGAAAGCCCTAAAGTGACATCACCTCCTCGTATATGGCGCCGAGGCTACGGCACCGAGCCATACCACTCAGGGCAATGGTCTGTGTCAAGGTACCAGGTTCTGGTGTCGACACCTCGACGCAGGACTCCTAAGCCTGGAGTTCGGATCAGAAAAGGAGTAATGGGCATAAAGGCAGACTGCACACCCTCAGCACCAGAGGAGGAGGGGGAAAGGAAGACTCCCATCTGGATCTGGGCCTGGCTGAATTTTTGCATCATTCTGTCCACCTCAGCTTCAGAGAGGCTTGCTGATGGACTGGAATGAGGAAGCCATGGAGAATGGCCTGGAGAGACAGATAAAGGGGACTGGCACCGAGAAACCTCCACCTCTAGGGGAAAAGCAGGGCGAACAATGCAGAGGGGAGCCCGGGCTGGCTGGCAGCTGGGTGAGATTTAGCCAGAGCCTCAGCCAAGGAAGCATGATTGGGGGACTGCTTTCTGAGCCTATCCTCGTCTTTGCGTTTGTGCTTCTCCCCATCCCTGTCCCTCATAGTGGGAGGTTGAGTCCCAGAGGCCAGGGTAGAGGAAGCAGTGGAAGAAGCAGGAGCCACCAAGGAAGGTGGAAAAAGGAGGCCCCTGAGGATCAACCTATTCCTCCTGTTGATCAATGTGTGGGGCTTGAATCCCGCGCAGATCAAACAAGTGGTGTCCATGTAGGGAACCTCTAGACAAACCACATACAGAGTGTGGCCATTAAAAGGGGGAAGCTTCTGTGGTCACACCCTGTGCATTTCCAAAGCCCTGGCGTGGGGGTCTCAGTCATGGTGTTGAAAAGTGCACACACACACACACACACACACACACACACACACACACACACACACACACACACACACACACACACACACACACACACGGCTCTCAATCAGCAGTTCCCAACTTAGGATGAAAGCTACCTGTCCTGCCACCACAGTGCTTGCCACAAACCTTCCTAATGTAAAACAACTGGTCTGAAGCCCAAGTGCTTAATCCAAAAGACTTAGAATGATAGCTACACTTTAATCAAGTTACAACCAAGCAGTAATAAATACAATTGAATACTTTAGAGAATTTCTGGATTAGCGCTCAAGTTACACAAACAAAGCTAGATCCAGCAGGCCCGAATCCAGTCTATGCCACAGCAAACAAGGTGCACCAACTTCAGTAAGAAGCAGTTCAGAGAATCCGCCACATAACACAAGCACTCGGGTCACTCCACGGCAAGTACAAATATGACACAGTCATTGTCCATGCTGGTGTGAACTACCTGAGACGTACCTCCCTGGACTACATGAAAAGAGACATAGAGGAGCTCTCTGATTATGTAGCCCAGGCAGGTATGACCCTGACCCTGAGCAGTATCCTTCCTTCACCAAGAATGATGCCACAATATAGAGACAAGATGATCAGCTTTAACAATTGGCTTAATGCCTGGTGTCATTCAAAGGGGATCCAGTGTCTGTCTGCCTGGGATGACATGCTTGACAAGCCATGCTGCTTCGCAAGGGACCTGTCACCCCTGGGATTCCGGATATTGGCTAAGGCTCTTGCCACCCCCATAGTGCCTTTTTTAGGCAAGGCTCAAATTCTAAACCTACCACCCTAGAAAACAAAAATGGGAAGAAACTGAGGGTAATGCTGCTCAATGCCAGAAGTCTAAATCTCAAAATGCACGCACTCGAGGCCCTTCTCAGTATGGAGAACATCGATGTCTGTGCTGTAACTGAAACCTGGTTCAAGGCTCCTGAGAGCACCCTGGCACTATTAGGTTTTACCTCATATCATGCGTTCCGGCCCCAAAACCCGGACCACACCACATAAGGAGGGGGTGTATTCATATTCATAAAGGATACCCACACCTCCAGGTTGGTGGTAACGCATAAGCTTCGAAACCATCCAGGTGCAACTAACCATAGGCAAAACTGCTCTACAAATTGTAGCATGCTACAGGCCACCCTCTCAAACTCAGGAACCCCACACAGCCTTCCTGAAGACACTGGAGGGTATAAATGTATCTCCAAACACCATCATATTGGGTGGCTTCAACTACCCGAATATAGACTGGGAACATTACTCAAGCCCTAACTTTCTAGCCCAACAGTTCCTGGAGTTCATAAATTCAAATGCCATGGAACAGCTAGTCACTGTTCCCATGAGAGGAGAAAATATACTAGATCTCATTATCACAAACATGGGGACAAAATGCTCCACTCCGGAAGTATATCTCTCATTGGTGAGATCTGATCATAAACTAATCTCACTGGAAATCCACATCCCGCCCCACCCCAAACAAAAAAGACCACAGTGAAGAACTTCTCTAAAGCAAACTTCAAACTACTCAAGACTGGTGTGGTATCCTTCAAGGCCCCTGAGCCAGTGGAAACCACAACCCAAGCTGCGGAAGCCCTTACAAATGCCTTCTATGAACACCTCCAGGACTGCATGGATCAGGCAATCCCAAATAAAACCAAGACTCTTTCCACAAAGGGCAAACGTCCAGTCTGGTGGACCCCAGCCATTAACAAACTTTACAATAAGAGGAGAAAGCTATTACATGATAGAACAAAATACATAAAAGGGAAGTCACCCCTGATCATTATTAGTAAAAAAATACGAGCACTCAAAATCAACTAAGGCCAATTTTGAGAGAAAAATTGCCATGGATTCAAAGGATAATCATAAGACCTTTTTCAGCTATGTTAGGAACCTGGGTGGAAACTCCCAGATATGCTCAGAATTAGTCCAAAATGATACAAAAATCACTGAACCCACAGACATTGCCAACATACTGGAAGACAGGTTCAGTGCAAACTTCACCCCCCCCCCCCCAAAGGAGAGATAACTATCCCAGTGGAGTGTAGCCTCCCAGACATCTCAAATGTGCAGGTGAAAGCTGCTCTCTCTAAAGCTAAAAACACAGCATCAATGGGACCGGATGGTGTCCCCGGCTGTGTGCTACACGAGCTAAATGAGGAATTACACCCGCACATAAGGCAGCTGTTTAATCTCAGCCTTACCACAGGATACGTGCCCAAGGAGTGGCGTACAGCAACTGTGGTCCCACTCCACAAAGGCGGTGCCTCTATGGACCCTGGTAATTACCGCCGCATAAGCGTAGCAAGTCTAGTCTGCAAAGCTATGGAGAGGATCATAATGGAGCTCATAAACAAAGATATAGGGGACTTGCAGACATTGGACCCGACCCACTTTGGCTTCGTCAAGGGAAGATCATGCCTGTTGAACTTGGTCGACTTCTTCGAAACAGTCACCAAGGCCATTGATGAGGGAAAGGCAGTCCATACAGCCTACCTTGACCTTGCAAAGGCTTTCGACACAATACCCCACTCGGGTATTGTAGAAAAACTTACCAGCTTAAATGTAAACCCATATGTCACAAGATGGGTTGCAAACTGGCTTAAGGATAGAACCCACAGGGTTAGAGTTGCTGGCGCTATGTCAGACTCCAAGCCGGTCACAAGTGGTGTCCCACAGGGCTCGGTCCTTGGCCCCCTATTGTTCGGCATCTACTTCTCAGAAGTACAGGCCAACATGGGAGGACTTTGGCTGACAAAGTTTGCAGACGACTGCAAACTGGGCGCCATAGTGGAAAGTGCATCGGACACGGATATCCTTCAGAAGGGACTCACGGAAACAGATAGCTGGTGCCAGAGCCATGGCCTGAAGTTAAACGCCAAAAAATGTATATAGTCATACCCTTCAGGAAAAACAAGTTAACCCCAAGCTACCATATAGGTGGCAATCCACTAAGCACAGAAGAGGTTATCAGGGACCTGGGGACCCAGGTTGACAGTGGCCTTTCTTTTGACACTCACGTTGCTAAAGTGGTTAGAAAGACCTTCTACATTGCCCACCTGATCATGAAGGGATTCACATCCAGATCTAGTGAGGTCATTGTTCCCCTGTACTCTTCACTTATCAGACCAATGATAGAGTACGATGCCCCATTCGGGATGTATCTCACCTGACATCTGCAGCAATTGGAGAGACCCCAAAAGTTCCTCACCAAAAGGAGGAAGTGACTCCAAAATCTGTCATATGCTGCCAGATTGAAGAAACTCCAGCTCTATTCAGTCGCATACAGTCTGCTCAGAGGTGACATGTGCCAGACATACAAGGCCATGTCCAACCCGGAATTAATGGACATGCTCCACCTCAAAAAATCCAAATCCACCAAAACCACTAGAGCAAGCGACTTAAACCATAGCACGGATATAAATAGGACGTGCTGGAGGGATAGATTTATCACTCAGAGACTCCCTATGCTGTGGAATAAAATCCTGGTCCATGTGAGGCAGAGCACCTCGCTGGCTCTGTTCAAGAGAAATCTTGACCTGCGGATGGGAGATCGTAGGTTTACCCCGGGAATCATCTCTGTGTCACTGCTGGACAGAGGCACACAAACTAATGGGCACAGTATTTTTTCATATAAGGGGTGGCGTAAGCCACAACAATTTGGGCTAGGCTTATAAATGCCTTAGGGCAGATAGCCTAGTATAAACCTATGAACCTATTAGAGAGGGAAATGGAAAGGAAAGAGGCCTTTTTTTTTAAAAAAAGGTTTTAGAAGACAGACGCCTGAGCATAAGGGTAGGGATAAACTAGAGATAACAAGAACCTTAAAAAAAGCCCCAGAAAGCTGAAAATTGATAAAATACTTACCAGGAATCTGGAGTAATGGACCATGATGCCAGCTAGATGCTCAGCAAATGAGATCTAAGGGGAGGAGGGAGACAGGGGCATTACGGATAGGGAAGGGGAAGTTCTGATCTGATGCTGGAAAATGTGGCAGTGTTGGATCCGTACTGATCTGTATACCCACAGGTTGAAGATCAACTTCAGATCATACTTTCCTGTGACCAAACTCCTCACACAGAGAAATGCAAATACCTAGGAACCTGGCTAGGTCAGCAACTTCTAAATCACTTTAGTATGGAATTGGAAGCTAACAACATGCTGCAGTAACACATAATAAAAGTTACTTAAATTATTTTCTCCTAAAAAGAGCAGCAACTGGCAAAAGGCTTTCCCCTCTAGAAAACAGGGTATTTAAATGATTTTCTCCTACAAGAGCAGCAATTGGCAAAAGGAGTTCCCCTCTAGAAAACAGGGTATAGCATCAACCTCAAAGAACAGTGCATCTCAGCATACCTCCTCTAACATCACTTGCAGAGTCATTGTACTTGCCAAGAAAAGAGCACCACTGCCAAGTACTACTGTAAATGGTTCCCAGTCTCAAACTCAAGCAGTCTTAAATTCAGTGACCTATAAACTACCTCATCTGGAATCCTTTCTATTCTTTTGCAAATTGTCTCACCCTCTAAACCAGACCTAAAACCAAGTCACTTCATTCACCTTTCCCTTCAGACTCCTAGAATAAGACTGCTTCACACTCTAAATGTAGTACTACTTTCCAAAAAGACTAAAGAAAAACTCCTTCCAAGTTTAGAGATCACCTTAAAAAAAAAAAAAAAATTACATCCACGTGGACACACGTACACACTACCAACTCCATTAACAGCCCCACATCATGACAGCTTCACTTATGGAAACAAAATCATCTTCAATGAAATTTTACCCCCTCAGTAAACAAGAAAATCAAATCTGTTCACTTTTTCTCCTCTTGTTTAACTTCAGTAACAGTAAATATTGTACACAATTTCAACAACTTGTATTACACCCTGTATCAACTATGCATTTTATTAATATGCTATGTACAGTATACATATTTGAACTTGCTTTTTACATAACTTAAATACTCTTAAAAAATGAATTTATATTCAATGCAACCTGAAAGAATGTATTTGCTTGTTGTTAATTATAACAAGTATTAATTAAATGTTTGTATCACTTCCCAGGTTGAGACTGAAAATGAACCATGGGAATAAGTCGTCTATTCCTTTTAATAAATATAAAACACATTTCTTTCAACTCGGACATCCAAGTAAAAAGTTGCTTTTCTCTGGACCCAACACAGACTAAACAGGTCACAACCTTCTATAAAATACTTTGCTAGAATATCAACCTCATCCACTGGAGAGTTGTAGAAAGGATCTAGAACAGAAGTGTCCACAGCAGGTGGCAGTAGGGCCACAATCTGGCTCTCCAAAACATTTTATCTAGCCCCTGGTATGTCCTGCAATAGACTGTTTTGAATGGAGAGATGCATGTTAAGATGTGGTAATGTGGCCCCTCACACCTTGGTAAGTGGCTACTGAGCCAAAAAGACTGGACAGACCCGATTTAGATGCTTCCAAGTTACAAAAAATTGACATCCTTCAAGACATATTCCATGGGACGGATGTGACTTGCACTTCCTCATGATCAAGCCCCAAACACCAATCTTCCCACTTCAAGCGGAAGAGGGGAGATTAGTTTCTTGGCAGAATGAGGGTGCTTCAGATCAGTCCAAAAGAGGGCCTAATGAGCCCAACTGTCACTCAAAAAAGACAGCTCATTCACTGCAGGGATAGAGTGAGGAAATCTGAGCATCATCCTTAAAAGACTCAGACAGAAATTTCACTGTACTCAAAATCCCAAAAGGAGACCCAAGAGACACTCCCCATCACCTACTCTTACTAAAGAAAGGCAACCAGTACTGTGGGACAACATATGAATGAGAAACAGGGCCTAGGTGTAAGACAAGAGGATCCTTGTTCTTTTAATACACAGTTCTGAGGGCATTCGGTCATGAAATGCCCAAGTTGAGCACTGCATGGGTGGTCACACTATCTACCCTAGACAGCGTAATTCACATCAATAATGAAAACTTCACTGAATCTCTGCACTGCAAGCAGATGCAACAGAGGGACAGGCAGCCTCACTGACCCACCAAGAACAAGAGAACTAGAACTCTCCTTCAACTATGGCCTATAAACGAAAAGTACAGCTGTGTACACTTACCATAAATGTAGAGTGTATTCACTGTTGCAGTCATCACATTTGGGTTATCTGCTTGCAGGTAGCCCTCAGGTCGGTTTGATTATCAAAGTCTTGGGCCCTGCGTCAGTTGATTTCTTATCTTCCATGATGTAATGTAGTCTGGGGTATAAAGCATGCAGCCGATGCCATTTTTATCAGTTTTTCTTGCCCCAGATGTCAGGTGTCCCCATAATGGGAAGCAAATACACCAGAAAGCTTTAAGCATAGTAAACAAGAATAGAGGTACAGTCAACAGACGTCAGGGCCTGGAGGGAGGGTAACCAGGACTGCACCAGTGAATACACTTGATCATCAACAATTTATGGTAAGTGTACACAACTGTACAATGTTCTTCGTGTTTCACTGTTGCAGTCATAACATCTGGGTAGATTCCCAAAGCTAAGGATGGGAGGAGGCAATTGTATAGCATTAGGACCAGCTATAAGGTGCTGCAAGACTGCAGTGGCAAAGCCAGCTCTTGATTTAGAAAAAATTGGCAAGTGGTAATGCTTGGTGAAGGTATGTACAGAACTCCAGGTAGCAGCTCCTAGGATGTCCCTGGTAAGGACTCCTCTGAGAAAGGCTGTAGAGATAGATGCACCCCTGTGGAATGGGGTCTTATCCCCAGTGAGGTAGGTTTTCCATGGTGTTTATAGCAGAAATTAATGCAATGGCCTATCCACTTAGAAATGGCCTTCACCTCTGCCCCTGCAGAAAATGCAACCAGCAGCTGTTCAGATTTCCTCAGAGGTTTAGTCCTGTTCAAGTAAAATCTAAGTGGTCTGTGCACGTCCAACGAGTGCAGTATTCGTCCTCCTTTGTTCTGTGGATTAGAAAAGAAGGTTGGCAAATGAATGGACTGATTAAAGGCCACACTGGATACCACCCTGGGCATAAAGGAAGGATTGGTCCTGAGGGACACCTTGTCCGCATGAAAGATGATGATTAAAGGCTCCACTGCCATGAGGGCCTGTAATTCAGACACTCTTCTTGCTGAAGTAATGGCTAGAAGGAAGGCTGTTTTCCAAGAAAGGAATTTCAACTCTGCATTTGCAGCTGGCTCAGAGGGAGGCAGAGTGAGCTTTTCCAACACAAAGTTAAAGTCCCAGGCTGGAATGGGGGCGATCCCGGGTGGTGTTAGGTTTTTGTCCCCTCTGAAGAATTGCTTCAGCAGTGGATGAGAGAAGAGGGGTGGCTCTGTATTATAATGTGCTGAAATGGCAGAGGCATGAATTTTGATGGAAGAAAAGGAAAGGCCCTTGTGAAGCATCTCAGTTAAGTATTGAAGAATAGGAGGTAAATTGGGTATTGTTGTGCCCATCCCTGGAGTTTAGCTCCATGAACAGAATCTTTTCCATTTTTCAGCATAGGATTTTCAAGTACTAGGCCTCCTTGCCTCCAGAATAACACCCACCACTTGCTTACTGAGGAATGGCAACGGAGAGATCAGATAAGGAAAATAGCCAGGCTGCAAGGTTCAGGAGTATGAAACTGTGGGTGCAGAATCTGGCCCTCCTGCTGGGACAGCAGGGCAGGGGTAAGAGGCAGGTGCCATGGTTCCAGCAGTGACACACTGCACAAAAGGGGGTACTACCAGTGTTGGCATGGCCAGTCTGGTGCAATCAGTATGGTCCTTGGTTTGTTCTGTTTGATCTTTAGTAGCACTTTGGAGAGGAGAGGCAGAGGGGGAAAGGCATAAACTGATAGGTTTTTCCAGGTGAAGGACAGGGCACCCACTTTCCAAGCTTGTCTGTGGGGAGTCCTTGTGCAGACTTTGTCCAAATTGTAGTTCTGAGGGGTGGCAAACAGGTCTATCTCTGGGCTCCCCCATTTGTTTCTCAACATGTTGAATATCTTTGATTCCAGTTTCCACTTGTGTGGGTCCATGAGATTTCTGCTTAGGTTGTCTGCCAGTGTATTTAGCTTGCCTGGCAGGAATTGAGCTTGTAGTTGCACTTGGTAGCTCAAGGCAGTGTTCCACAGAGCCATGGCTAGTCTGCAGTGAGGGTAAGAGTGGGTCCCCCCCTGCTTATGTACCACATAACCGTGGTGTTGTCAGTCTTTACCAATAACTGCCCTGGAATAATGTGGTCCTTGAAGGCTGTCATAGCATTCTGTACAGCTAACATTTCTTTCCGAAAGAGTCTCTGTTTCCATTTGCCCTGAATGCACCGCCCTGCCAAGTGAGCCCCCCCATACAGAGTCTGATGAGCCTGTTGTTAGGGGTTGGGAGGCAGGGGGTAGAGTGAATGGCAGTCCCTTGTTTAGGTGGCAGGCCTCTGCCCACCAAAGGAACTCTATCTTTAGACAAGGTATGATAGGAATCATGGATTCTAGGTCCTGAGAATGTTGACACCATAGGCTTTTTAGATACAGTTGTAGTTTCCTCATATGCAGTCTTGCATATGGAATTAGTAGAAAGCAAGAAGCCATGAACCCCAGGGCTTGCAGTATTTTCCTTGCAGAAAGCTGGGTCTTTGTGGCCAGTAGTTTGAAGTAGGCTGCCAAATGAACTTGTTTCTTTGGTGTGAGGTAGGCCATCTGGGAAGTTGTATTCAAGTTTGCTCCCAGGAATACAATTTTTTGGCAGGGTACTAGATGCAATTTCTTTTTATTTATAATGTACCCCAGAGAAGATAGCAATTTCTTTACAAAAGCCAGATGATTTAATTGTCTAATTCAGGCAGAAAGCCAGGATGTACTATCGACCAGGTATGGGTATATTTGAATATTTCTTTGCCTGCACAATGCAATGACTAGAGCTAGGCACTTTGTGAATTCCCTGGGCGCAGTAGACAAGCCAAAGGCAGTGCAGAGAACTGACAGTGCATGTAGCCTGCTCTGAAGCGTAGGTATCTTCTGCAAGATTCTCTTATTGGGATGTGCAGGTAGGCTTCCTTTAAACCCAGTGTGCCAACCAGGCATTTTTTCCCAGCATGGGAAGCAGCTGATGTACAGTAAGCATTTTAAATTTTGGGATTTCCAAATAAGTGCTTAGGACAGACAGGTCCAGGATAGGATGCCAGGAATTCTTTTTTGGGTACCAGAAAAAATCTTGAGTAGAAACTTTGCCCCCATTCTGCTTCTGGGACAGGTTGAATAGCCCTGATGCTTAGAAGAGAGAACTTGCTTTTGAGCCTCTGCCCACTGGCTTAGGGGTAGGTATGACCAACAATTTGGGGTTGGTAAGGAGTGGAAGTGGAATCTGTATCCTTGGGAAACTATATTTAAAACCCATTTGTGTTTGGCAAGGAGTTCCTAGTTTTTTGCATGCAGGGCGATCTTTCCCCCTGAAGGGAACAGTCAGCTTAGCAGGGCTTGGAAGGTTTAACGTTAAGTCATTGTAACAATTTACGACAGGGGGTGTTGTGTGTCTTACTTCTCCCAGATTCGGAAGTGGGAGCTCCCAACCACTTAAGCCTGTGATGAGTACCTTGGGACTGAAGCTGGGTGTTCTATTGGTTCTGGGTTTGGACCGAGAAGGCCTGGAAGAGGCAGGAAAGGACCATTTCTTAGAAGGCCAATGCCTACTAAATCTGGGAGGCTGTACTTGCAGGAAATCTTTAACAGTTTGTATAGATTTAGCTTTTTTCTCCATCTTTTTAAGTACTACTTCTGCTTTGTTGCCAAACAAGCGGTCTTAGTTTAAGGGAGGATCCAGTAATTTAGCTTTAACATGATCTGGCAAAGACTGCTCCTTAAGTCAAGAATACCTTCTAAGTACAGACCCAGTGACAGCAGCCCTGCAAGATGCCTGTAATGAATCAAAACCACACTGCAAAGTATGTGTTCCAACCTGCTCAGCAGAATGCATTAAATCCTGTAATTCTTTTTTTCAGCACAGTCAGGAATCATCATTTTCTGTTTAAGCAATCCAATAATATGCTGCTGATACTTTGAAAATGGCAGTTTAAGGCCCTAATGGCCAAAGTTGCAGAAGTGTATACCTTCTTACCCAATCTATCCAGGGCCCTGGAATCTCTTACAGAGGGGGTAGGGTTTTTGGCAGTAGTAGCCTTAACGCCTTTGAGTCCCTGTGAAATGGTCTCCGGATTAGCAGTAGGGTTCTTAAAGAGAAACTTGCGAGAGTCAGGTATCCTGTAATACTAGTCAGGTTTTCTGGGAGCTGGAGGTAAAGTGTCAGGGGCCACGCTAGATTCCGAGAAGGCATCATTTACAATGTCCAGTACAGGAGGGATAGCTAAAGGCCTATGTTGAGGTAGGAGTAAGAATTCCCTAAGCGTCTTTTTGGAGTCAGAATAATCCTGGCTTTCCCAGTGGAAATGCTCCCTAAGAGTATGCAAGGTTTCACCAAAAGAGAAATCAGAGGGAATGGAATACTCTGCATCAGAAAACTCATAGGTAGACAACGGCAACTCCTGGTCAAAGAAAACAGAAAAAAATTTCAGAATCTTGATCAAAAGAAACAGAAGGAAAATCAGTCCTAGGTCTCTTAGAGGGAGAAGGGCGTCTTCCCCTGGTTAGACTAATAAGGTCTTCAGCCATTCTTATCATTTGTTTTTTAGTCATAGGGGCATGACCATGCGGTCTGAGCATCAGTTTTATAGACATGGATCGAGTTTTAGGCCTAGAAGAAGATGTCGCCGGTTTAATATGCAAGTCAGTAGGCTTGAATACACTCTCAGAAGCTGGTGCCTGCACAGCGGCTCCAGACCCATCCAAGGTAGAGACATACGCAGGTTCCACAGTCGAAGCATCTCGTGGCATTCCGGACTCCGAATGGGTCTCAGTAGAGGCCTGCGAATCTGAAGTAGTGGGTATCAAGGGCTGCGAAAGCACCTCACGAGTACCAGAGAACTGGCAACTAGCTTAGGAGTACTGTCATCGGCAGATTTGGACCTATGCGGTCTCTGTCGTTATCTTTGTGTTTTTTCAGAATGTCCATAGTCTGGTAGCTTACCGAAGCCATTTCTGGACAATTGAACAGAGTACCAAAATATTTAGATGCGAAAATGAACCCAAGACGAATAGTTAAGAGGAATGAATAAGGCACAAAACCGACAGCGAAGTATGTCGTGCTGTGGGCATAGGCAAAGAATGCAGTAGAAATTAAAATCTTTATAGGAGGTATTTGCTTTCCACAAGAAATAAAATTCTTAACTTTGATTGACATCGGTTTAGAGCAAGAAAAAGGATCTCCAATGGGGTACTTAGCTTAGTTGAAGACTTCGGATCTGAAACTCGTAAACAAAAATTTCAGGAGTCGGCCAACTGGCACTTGCGAACTGCTTCTGCTTCAGGCACTGCACGGCAAGAAAGACTGATAAAATGGCATTGGCTGCATGCTTTATACCCCTGACTACATGACATCATGGAAGATGAGACCGCAACTGACGCAGGACCCAAGACTTTGATAATCAGGCCGACTGAGGGCTACCTGCAAGCAGATAACCCAAATGTGATGACTGCAAAGTGAAACATGAACATCAAGAGAAAACAAAAAACACAGCAAAGTTTTATTACACAGCCTTTAGTGGCTACTCAACAGCTCATTCCATGCAAACTGACATGTTGAATAATGCACTAGTTGCACAAACAGGGAAGCTGCAATTATCATAGGAAAGCTGCAAGTATCATAGGAAAATCAGAAATATAAGGGGAGTACCTTTCCGCTCTCCTTCTCAGTCAATGTATTACTTACTGTAACACTGTACAATCTTACATCACTCAAGGAGGCACTGTCAAGCACAACTATCTGGAATTTTGAAAATAACTATATGTCATCTGTGAATATCAACATGACTTGTACAAGAAAAATGTGTTAGAAATGTATCAGAACTGTATGTCAGGTGTACATCAAACTGCTGGTACAGAAGTATGTGCTGAAAAGGTTTGTGCAAAGTGCTTAAGATGTAACCACAGCATGCCCTACTGGAATAGAATAGAAATGTACATACACTATTATAACTGTCTAAATGTATATATTTTTAAAAGTGGAAACGGGGATATAGAAAGTTAATTTAAAAAAAAAAAAACAAATGAAATTAAAATACTTTATGGCAATGCAATAAAAAGATATTATCTTTTAGTTTCAGTGCAGCGACAGACACAATGTCTGTGCTGAGAAGTTTTCTATATTGTCTTGGAAGTGCTTTATTGTTTTATGACTTCCAGGATCTGCAAAGATCTCAGGGAAAACCACTGCGTATGTATTTTCACAGGTAGATGCTAAACACTGCAAAGCATTCAGCAGTGGGGGTTTGACCTGGGATATCTATACAGGAAGAATGCAGTGTCACTGTAATCACAACAACGCAGGTAAAAGCTGCACTCTCGAAAGCCAAAAACACAGCATCCATGGGACCGGACAACATCCCAGGCTGCGTTTTACATGAACTTCAGAACGAAGTGGCTACCCACTTAAGCACCATGTTCAATAATAGCCTCGCATCAGGCTTTGTGCCTACTGAATGGCGCACAGCAACAGTTATCCCACTCCACAAAGGGGGAGCAACCACTGATCCCGGGAACAATCTACCCATTAGCCTGACGAGCCTGGTCTGCAAGGCCACGGAACGTATCATCATGGAACTCATAAACAAAGACATTGGTAACCTCCAAACACTGGATCCCACCAAGTTCGGGTTTGTGAAAGGCAGATCATGCCTCCTGAACCTGATTGACTTCTTTGAGGCAGTCTCCAAAGCCGGGGAGGAGGGTAAGGTGGCTCATACAACCTATCTTGACCTCACCAAGGCTTTTAATACCATCCCGCATTCTGGAATTATAACTAAACTCAGTAAACTAGGTATGAATCCCTACGTCACAAGATGGGTTGCCAACTGGCTCACTGACAGAACACACACTGTAAAAGTTGCACACTCCAAATATGACCTCAAGGCAGTGACAAGTTCAGTACCACAGGGTTCCGTCCTGGGTCTCTCCTGTTTGGTATCAACATCTCTGAAGTACAGGCTAACACAGAAGGCCTCTGGCTAAGTTCACAGAGGACCGCAAACTAGGAACCATAGTCAAGTCCCCAAAAGATGTGGACATCCTAAAGAAGGGCCTCACTGAGACAGATGCCTGGTGTCAGAACCATGGTCTCAAGCTCAATGACAAAAAGTACAGTGTCATCCCCTTTGGTAAAAACTCCGTACCCATGAACTACCACATAAGCAGCAATCTACTTAACACCAAATGCATGAGAAGAGACCTTGGGACCCAGGTGGACAGTAGTCTCTCCTTTGATAGTTACATCGCCACAGCAGTCAGGAAGTCCTTCTACGTGGCACACCTCATCATAAAAGGGTTCTCATCCAGGAATAGAGAGGTCATTGTTCCCCTCTACTCATCACTCATTAGACCCATTATAGAGTACAACGCCCCTTTTGGAATGTACCTCACAAGACATCTGCAGCAGCTGGAAAGAACACAGAAGTACCTCACAAAGAGGATTACTGGCCTCAAACAAATGCCTTACAATGACCGCCTCAAAAAACTCCAGCTTAACTCCGCAGCATATCGCCTACTCCGAGGTGATCTCTGCCTAACATATAAAGCTATGTCAAACCCAGAGCTGTTGGACATGCTACGCCTAAAGAAATCTCAATCCCTCCGAGCTACACGCTCTAGGGACCTAAACCTTGTCACCACAATAAACAGGACACGCTGGAGGGATAGATTCCTGTCCCAGAGACTTCCTATACTCTGGAACAAGCTACCCATCTATGTCAAGCAATGTTCTTCATTAGCAGTCGACAAGAAAAATCTTGATGAGTGGATGGGAAATAGGAACTACACCTCTGGGATCACTTCTGTCTCTGCTGGACAGTGGCACAAGAAAATAACTTTCTTGGGTGGTGTAAGCTATGGAACCTTACTGGCTAGGCTTACGTAGGCCCTTGGGCCGATAGCTTAATACCTACCTATGAACCTATGATAATAAATGTCATTCTGCGGGCTATCCCAGCAGTAATATTTGATATATTAATTTAAGAACTCAAAGAGAGCAAATTCTGTATTCTGTCTTTGACATGACAAAACCAGCTAGATGTTCTACTCACCACATCTGCCTTGCTGCTCTAAGTGTACTAGGGTACAGTATAATTCTTTTATATAGTCAGGAATAAAACAAAGTTTAGAGGTTTTTCTTTGAGACTGTCCTGCAATGAGGTTTAATACTTTCTGTGAATCTGAACTCTGATGTTATGGTAAATGTTTACTTAATATTGTCTTGCTCTTTTATTATTAAATATATTTAATTATACAATGACCCCTCCCATTAATATTCCAAAACGTGCACGTTGATTGGTCAGCGTGCCCGTTGTAAATCAGACTTCTACTAAGGACTTTTTCCATTAGTACAAGTCTTTTTTTTTTTTTTTTTTTGTTAAAGCAACTGAGAACGAAGAGCTCCGTTGCTGTAATCTCGCTATGTTAAAGGAGTTTAACATAGCGAGATAGCTTAAAAAAAAAAAAGCAACGGAGATCTTCCTTTCTCCGTTGCTTCCACACATAGCTCCGACGTACTGCGTAAGCATATGCATGCGTAGTACATCAGAACTGCCGCAGAATACCAGCTAGCTGCGGAAGGGCAGCACGGAGCATTATACAATGCCATTATTTAAGAAATGTAAGTATTTTGTTTCTTAAATAATGTCATTGTATAATAGCAATAACACGCTTCAGGGTGCGGGTAATGCTGGATTTACCCACGGTTGTCTTTGTTTGGCCACTCGGGCTTCACCCTTGTGACCAAACCACACCAACCATGGGTAAATCCAGCATTACCCACACCGAGGCGTGGGTTATTGCTTAAATATTTCATTGTGGCTGATCTGTCTAGAAATACTTGCGTCCTGGGAGTACTTGCATATTTAGTTGGTGACAATGTGTATCCTACTCCTAATAGCCTTGCTCTCGGTCAAGCTACCATTTGTATTAATAGCAACATTACGTAATAAGACTGGACACCCTTTAAGGGCTGTAAAGTAGCAGATAAAGAGCTGGCTGGTGGCAGGAATAAACTACCTTATAATCTGGACAGAAGGGGGCATAGCTGGTAAACCTGTGCCAGCCATTCCCAGGGGTGTGTATAAAACAAATCTCCAAGTGTGTGTGTGTGTGTGTGTGTCAGCTACTTGGGCAGAGACATGAAATACTGGTTGGACAGACAAGTCTTTGAGGTGTTGGCTTTACCACTCAGTTGAGATCTCAACTCTAACTGTGCCAGAGGGGAGTCTTACTGGGGATGTGGAGAGAGGGAGAAACCAGCCCCAGACTGAATGTGGTCAGTGTGCTCTTAAGATACAGTGCACTTGAAGCAAAAAGCTGCATCTAGAAATACTGTGTGTACCTGTCATTCTCCCAATATACGTCCTCCACTGGGGCTAGTAATAAGGACTGAGGGGTGTCACAACTTAAAATGTATTTTGTGTGGAGATTCTATCCTAGACTTCAGATGAAAAGGGGCCTCATGCCCAGGTGGACTACTCCAATAAACAAATCCCAATAAATACTTGATCCTTCCCTAATAAAAAAACAGTTGCTGCCCTTGAAAAATGTAGAAGCTATTTTATGGACAACTTGTGTGACTAGTCTTGGCCAATGCTTTGCCTAAATTATTCCTCACCTTCTGTCATTTATCATTCTGTCCCACTATCACATGAGACACACCTACCAGAACCAGCTAGGGTTATCCTCAAGCGAGACCCCTTTCTAAAAGGCACTGTGGCCTTTGAACATTTTTCCCCATACGGGTGGCCAAGTAAAAGTGCCATCTCTTTTTGCAGCTCTTATGCTTCTGCACTTTTAAGTTTTCTTTTCTATATTTTATTTTAATGATACTACAGGTCCAAGAGTGTTGTAATCAGATAACCAGAAAAAAGGGTTCAGGAATAAAGCAAAACTTCCCTATGAATACCAAAAGAATGACGATCCCAAAATTGAGAGCTCTAGAGAAGAATTTATGAACACGGTGGTTACTTCTCCTAACCAGGCACATGGCAATGATGAGCACACTGGCAGTAGGCATGCAGTGCCCAAAAGGGGGAGCTAAACACCTACGTCACAAACTGAGATCTTCTGCTATAACTAATTCAGAAACATTTAAGTCAACCACCACAAAGACAATGAAATGAACTTCACAGAAAAACAAATGAGCAAAATTAAAAACAGACATAAGCAAGCAAATATGGTACAGCAGAAACTCTTGTATAAAAAGGAGTTCACCATCCCAGAGAGATTTTACCTACAGGAAAGAAGAGAGAACTTAATACATTCTGCAATTACAGTACACCATAATCTAACAAAGTTCCATCAAGACAAACTAGAATAAATATAATTTCGGAACACTACTACAGAATATACATAATGCTTTTCCATTACCAACAATAGCAACTTATAATAACTACTACTACTTCTCACACACGGTTTAAGGATCACGCTACCTGAATATCCAAACACTGCAAAACCGAAACACAAAAGGTCGCTGTTTTGCCTGTACCAGACTGTGACCTGGAAAAAAAAAAAAAAAAGAGAGAAGTTTAAATTACACTGTGCTGTAACAATGTCGGATGAAACATTCTTTATATATATATATATATATATATATATATATATATATATATATATATATATATACACACACACACACACACACACACAATATATATGTGGGTGTGAGTGTATGTGTGCATATTATATATATATATATATATATATATATATATATATATATATATATATATATATATATATATATATATATATATATATATATACATATATATATATATATATATATATATATATATATACACACACACACACACACACACACACACACACACATATACATATATATATATATACACACACACACACATACACACACACACATACACACACACACACATACACACACACACACATACACACACACACACATACACACACACACACACACACACACATATACATATATATATATATATATATATATATATATATATAAATACATACATACACACAATTGTTTTACTATGAGAATTATTTTGTACAGTTTTTATGTAGTTTTGACTGTGTGTTTAAAATTTTAAAAGTGTATGACAATTGATTGTATGCAATTGGGCAATGTATTTCAATGGGAAAAAGTTAATTAAGGAGTCTTTAAAATTTCAGAGGGTTGTTTTATAGGGTATCTGATGAAGTTGTAGATGAAAACGGGATTCTTATTGTGAACGTTAATATTTTTTGTCCATTCGTGTGTATTTACTGTACTGGCTTTCATTAAGCTGAATACTCGTGTTTGTACATCACTGTTTTAACATGAAAGCCGGTTGCCACCTTTGACTAGAGGTGCTTGCTTTTAGTTTATTGTTTTTTTCTTGGCATCATCCGTGTTTTGGTTATTTGAGTGTCGGATGGATTCACAGGCAGCTATGGCTATGGATAATGTGAAGAATAAGGGATCTGAATTGGGAGAGCTTCGGAAGCTCATTGGGCAGTTGACGCAGCTGGTGGGACTGTTGCCACCGGTTAGTCAATCTATGACTACGCTGCTATCGTCGCTACCCGGAAATCAAGAGGCACGAGGGAGTGTTATTCCGAATGAAGGAATGGCCGTTAACAACGAGCGAGAGGAACAAGATGTTTTTGGACTGGATACCGTCATTAATAGGAGCATGGACGGCTTTCCCAATATTTCTTTTACTAGAGACGAGAGGGGTTCTCCCACAGAAGCAAGAGCAAAGAGAGATACTAATGGTCTGCATGTAAGAATGGACAGGAATACCAATTCACCAGGTACAAAAAGACAGCTTTCAGTCATTCTTAACGTTAACTTTGATTTTAAATACAAGCTTACGCATTCCAGTAACAATGGAACTTACAAGAGAGTATGCTTGATTATTTGGATTTTTTTCTTCACAAATATAAGATGTTAGACATGGACAATGCATAATTGAAACACTGTTTATCCCTAAATATTGTACCAAAGGGGTTGAGAGTTAGCAAATACCCCAACAATGTAGTAGAAAACAGTGAATTTTACAACGATTTAATATCTGCTTTTGACAAATGTGGGTTTGAGATTATGAGAGCAATAATTAAAAACAATGATGTTGAAATGGAGAAATTATATTCTAAAATTGATTCTATTAATAAGAGTCTTACTAGTGACTTGTTGTTTGGTGTTCAAGAAGAAAGAAAAAAAATATGAGTGGATGGGAGATCGTAGGTTTACCCCGGCTATCACTTCTGTGTCACTGTTAGACAGAGGCACAGTATACTAACCTCAAAAAAAGGCAAAGCAAAATTAATTTAAAATGGGTGGTGAAAGCCAAACACACTCTGGCTAGGCTTATAAATGCCCTAGGGCAGATAGCCTAGTATGAACCTATGAACCCATGAACCTATTTGAAGTGTGGACCATGGGGAACAGGCATCATGCTACAGTGCGGAATGGAAAGATTGCCACTTCTGCACTGTAATGCAATCTCGGAGTTGGTATATTTAAATTACGGGGGGGGGGGGCACCCATGGGGTTTGCAAGGGGGCAAAACCCCCCCTGGTAGCAGCATTAGGCTAAGTTTGTATTTTACTCGTATGGTCGAGATTTGAAATATCGATCATATG